>NW_016107617.1:325775-342074 GCF_001604975.1 Cebus imitator
AAAAAAAAAAAAAAGAAATGATACCTGATATCTTGGCTGAAATGAAGATGAAATCTGATGGATGAGGGATGATAATTAAATTAGTGCTTCTATTTTAGAGATCTTGAAATGCAAAGCATGATTGAACTTTTTATTCCAGTAAGCTAAATATATCTATTTCAAGTGGCAACCATTGCAATTCAGATGATTCCAGATTATGGCTAATGTCTAACCTTGTCCTCTAAGAGTGTGCTTTTTCTGTGTTACAAAAGTAAAAATATCCAATTTAGCTCTTATTTTGTCTTATTTGGTCCCAGTAGGACCAATGTCAATTTTTATTCTCTAGCAAGAACTTGATGCATTGCACATGAATGAATTGGTTAAATGATGTAGCCTGTGGAATGGCTGCCTTCCTGCCCATTCTGTAACAAATTAAACAGAACATTGAGGTAGTAATAAGATTACATTTTAAGATTTAGACTTAAGTGCCAAAAAATAGTTTTTTAAAAGAAATCATATCATTAAACCATACACCCTTCTGGAGCAGGGACTGTGATTTATTCCTTTATGTTCCTACCCTTAATCCTGATTTAAGGCCTGGAACATAGTAGGTGTTTAGTGAAGGCATGTTGAATTCATTCCTTTCCTCTCTTTGGAGATACACCACTACTGCAGAACCATTTGCACCATCAAGTACATCTGCCCTCCTGTAAACTCTTAGAGGGCAGGACTAAGTCTTACTGCTCTTTTCCTTATTGCACCCATATGCAATGTATTGTACATGGAAAATTTAAATTGTTTATGGAATTGAATTACCAAATAGAACTTTTCAACGTTGCCTAAGTATGAACTAGAGATCACAAAGAGGGTCTCAAATCTTGGTAATTTGGGGCATTGGACATTAAAATTTTCAGTTCTGTCTTCCAAATGAATACTTTTCAAGTAAGACTCAGTTTTCCTGAACCACAAAAATAAAAGGTGGGCAGAAGGAAGGCGACACACCAATTTCATAGAACTATTTTAAGTATATCATGAAATACCATGTGTAAGTAGCTAGCAGAGTGCCTGGCACATAGTAGGTGTTCAATAAATATCAGGTGGATCTATTAACAGGGACAAACATCATTTTCATGTCTAGCTTTAGGCTGTGGATTACATTATTAAAAAATACGTAGCTGGTGATTCTAAAACTTAGTTCTAGTTAATCTACCTTCACCTGTTGCTGGTTTTGCTGATGAAGGCTTTGAGTAAACTAGCAAAGAATCTGATTCTACGTAGGGAATACATATGAGAAAGATATGGGCACCATTGTATTTTTCTGTGTCAACAAGGAGATGATAGCAGGCGTTGCTGGTACCCTGTCCAGCTAGGAAAGGTAGCTGACTGGTGCATGCATCCCATGGTGAGAGCGCTGGCTGCAGTCATCTATATCTGTATCCTTCACTGGAGAATTGTTCTTGATAGATGGAGCTATCTCACCTGGAAATCCCTGGGATATTGCATTGCTCCGACCTTCCTCAGAGCCAGTGACAGATGTCATTGTAGGGATACAAAAGCCCTCCTTGTCTCACGGTGACTCTATAATGCCATTTACATTCCAGAGCTCCCCATGGGATCAGGCTGAGGCTAGACTTTAGTGGAAACCCCATCTTGTCTGGGCTTTTCACTGTCTGCCCTATTCTGTTTCTCCAGTTCCTGTGGGTTTTTCCTGAGACTATTCTCACAGCTAGTATCTGTTTCAAACTGTTCTTCTGGAGATCCCACCTAGACACATGTTTTCTGTGTGGTTTTATTTAGTAAATAAAATGCAATGGTTTGTTACTAATGATGGCTGACATTGTATATATCACACAGTTTGCGTAGTGTTTTTTACATGTGAACTTCACTTCAAAATAATTCTATTGGGAATTATATTTTTTCCCAGGTTTGCTATGAGGAAAACAAGGCCCAGATTGTTTAAAAAACTTGGGTGGTTCACAATCCCAGGTCTTCCAGCTCAGTGATTCGTATTGTTTGTTTGGGGACAGGTTCCCTTTCTGTCACCCAGGCTGGAGTGCAGTGGTGCAATCAAGGCTTACTGTAGTCCCAACTTCCTGGACTCAAGCAATCCTCCTGCCTCAGCCTCCTGAGTAGCTCGGACTATAGGTACATGCCACCATGCCCAACTAATTTTTTGTATTTTTTGTAGAGATGGGGTTTTTGCCATGTTACCTAGGCTAGTCTTGAATTCCTGGACTCAAATGATCTAACTTCCTTAGCCTCCCAAAGTGCACTACTATGGGAGATGTGCTCTACTGTGCCTGGCTGTTTTGTATTATTTGTACTTGACAACTTTGGAGTCTGAGTTTGTCTCTTCATCCACTTCTTTGATTGAAATTCTTGTTTTGTGGATGTAGAACCCCTTGACATTGCTTTGCCATTCACTTCTAACCATCTGCAGCTGCTGGATCACCTTGGATTTTTTTAGACTAAAAAACAAAATGAAACAACCGGTTTGAGATAGATATTTGACTCTTTCTAAATGTCAGAATTTTTTTGCTTTGGGTACAGGCCATTGGAAGACTTGCAGACCAAAGATAAACAGTAACAGTGTGTTCTGCAGGAAAGGTTATGATATTTTATACAGAACTCAAAAAAAGAAAGTTTCTGCATATACAAGTAAACAACTTCTGAGAATTTATTTTTCAGAGAAAATGGTGCCAAAAGAAACATGATTAAGTTACCTCCATATCTCTGTCAGAGACTGTCAGAGAAAGAGAAACTGACATTTAAAAATATGAATAAATGCTAGTTAATATTGCCATCAGGAAATTATTCATTTGGCTTTTCTGTGATACAGTTTATAGGCATTGGAAAGACTATTTTATTGGGATAAAGGAGGAATGTAATGTATATATTAAGAGTGGATAGATTGCACAGCAGAGTGAATATAGTAAGTAACAATGTTTCATACATTTCAAAATAACTAAGAGAGTAAATTTTAAATGGTCTCACCACAAAAAGGGATAAGCTTTTGAGGTAATAAATATATTAATTAGCTTGATTTAATTATTTCAAATTGTATTTATAAATCGTAGCATCGCTTTGTATCCCATAACTATACTCAACTATAATATGTCAATTTACGATTAAAACAAAATTTATAAAAACAATTCTACAAGGAAACAAACAAAAAACAGGAGGACGAAAACAGGATGAGCAAGTGACAGCTGAGAACTGTGGAGAGGGATGAGTTGCTTGAGGGGAATTGGAGTGATTTAGTAGCATAGCCATTGAGAAAGCCCCCTCTCTGCTCCCTTCCACACACTTTGCAAACCCATTCCCCAGTGAATTCTGGCAAGGGGCTGGAAAATGAAAACGTAAGTTTGGAGACTCCAAGACAGATCATCCTTGGCTGAGGCTGGTGAAGTAGCTAATCTCATAGATAGTATATATTTTAGAGAGAGAAAAAGAGAGAGAGAGAGGAGATTAAGGAATTGGTTCACAAGACTATGGAGGCTGGCAAGTCCAAATTCTGCATTGCAGGGCTGTAGGCTGGAGACTCAGAAGGATGGATGTTGCAGTTCTAGTCTAGAAGCCATCTCTAGGCAGAATTCTCTCTTCCTATGAAGAGGTCAGATGGTTTCCTGTTTAGGGCTTCAACTGACTGGATGAGATCCACTCTCATACTGGAGAATAATCTGCTTTATTCAGCCTACTAATTTAAATGTTAATGTCATTTTAAAACTGCCTTACCAGTGACATCAAGACTAAAGTTTGATCAAATATCTGTATCCAGTGGCCCAGCCAAGTTGACCTGCAAAATTAAACCACTAGAACCCCGAAACAGAGAATCAGATTTTTCCACTTCCCTTATTCTCTCTGGGGCTTCTGCAAATCCCTGGAGTGAGATGGAGGGGAGACATAAGATAAACTGATTATCTGCCATCCAGCAGATTCAGGATCAAGGAAGAATTAAATTCAACTATTGGAGAAATGGTCTCATGTCTATAATAGCCAGGTATGTGAATTTATATCTTTAATGGCCCTTTGTGCTTCCCCCAGGGCCTGACTGCCCTGCTCTGTCATCCCTGGCATGTCTACTCTTGAGCATCACCTCCTTTAGATGTCTCCAGAAGTTCTCTCTACAGATGTGGTTTCTCCCTCCTCCAGGCTGCTAGCCCCTGTGTGTACACCTTTACTACTGAGACCACTAAGCATCCTCCTTTTCTAGAGGCATTTCCTATCCAGCCTCCCAGAATTCCCAAGGAGACTCAGTTCCACTTGGCTTCAGTTATCATTTGCTTATTAAAGGTCCTTTTATTGGCATTTTTCCTTTCCCTGTCTCATTCCTCCTTTATCTTGTCTTGTTTCCCAAAATAAATTATGTGCCCTTCAGTTCTTTTCTCAGGGTCTGCTCTGAACAAACACAAAACAAAACAGTGGGCCTCCTAAGAGCACTTCTTTATTTTTTTGGTTTAATCAAAGAGTGGATCCTTGGTGAACAGTCAATATGAGAGATTTAAATTACTTACCAAATATTATGCAACATCAGACTATGAAAAAGGTAGATATTAAAGGGTTGTATATATATCAAGACCTGATTTCTCACTGTCTGGTTTGCCCTACTGATGGTGAGTAGGCCCTGCTAATGTTTGAACATGAAGTTTCACTGGCTGTTTGTCTCCCTCTGCCAGTGTCAGAAACTACACACACTTCTCTATAATGAAAGAGGTCAGTATCTAAGACTTCTATAGTGGAGAGGGTCATAATATATTCATCGCATAAGTTTATATTCCTCACCTAAATTATTTTAAACAGGGTATACGATAAACACTGTGTGTGTGTGTGTGTGTGTGTGTGTGTGTGTGTGTGTGTGTGTATCCCTCTTTATCATTCATTCTACCAGTTCAATGAATATGTATTGAGTATTCTAGCAGCTGAGCATTCAGCAGCAAACCAAACAAGCAAATCCTTTCCCTGCTGAAAGAGCACATTGGAACGATGACATTTAAGCAAAGACCTAAAGGAGACAAAGGGGGCAGGCATGTATACACCTGGGAGAGAGTTCCAGCAAAGAAAACAGCAAGTGCAAAAGTCTCACACACACATACATTTGGTGTGTTAAAAAAATGTAAATGTAAATAGGAGGCTGGTGAGGCTGGAGCAGAATGATGAGGAAGGGGGAGGAGCAGATGAACAGAGAGATCTGAGAGATATGGGGGCGCAGAGAGAGTCTTTTCCAGGGTCTAGTAATGATTTTGTCTTTTCCTGCTATTGCAATAGGAAGCTACTGGAAGATTCTGAGCAAAGCAGTGACAGGGACTGCCATATGGTTTCAAATGATCACTCTGGTTGCTGTGTGGAGTAGGGAAAGCACAAAGAGGGAAGCTGGGATGCCTTTGGCATGATTACAAGTGCAATCGTTGACTATTAATTTGTGACGTCATTTAGACAGAAAACAAACCTTAGAAAAATAAGCACATAGCTTCTTCATGGGAGGAGGAATAAGCCACTCCAGTATGCTATCATATAATTTCTTTTTCAATCAGCAAGGAGTTTAATTGCATAGTAGCAGCTGAAAACCATTGTTCACCAAATAACCAAATAATTTCAATTCAAAGAGGAAGATCTAGCCAATGAAAGAGTCAAGTTCTCAAGCGGAAGTTCCTGGAAGCCAGCTTTGATACATTTTTTTTATTGCAATCATTCTATGTTGCTTGTGAAAGGAGAGTATGTTTCCTATTAGCATCTGCAAATTGAAGGACTCCAAGCCAGGAACCTGGAGACCTGGGATCTCAGTGTCGTTCTCAGTTTGTCAGAACCTTGTCGAGTGACCTTGGGACACATCACACAGCTGCCCTGGCCTCTGGTTTCCAAATTTGTATAATGTGTGGTAGTATTGCCTTGCTACTGTATTTCATGAGCTTGTTTGAGGGCCTCCTGAAGGAATGCATATGAAAGCATCTTGTAGCTCTGAAAGCAGCACTCAGTGCAAGGTCGTCAGCCCTGGCTTTGCCAAATACTAAAGGAAAAATCCGTGTGATTGAAAAGGGTATATGATAAATTGATAAATGTAAAAGATAAGGTGGTAGCTGTCATATACCTTGTTTTGTACAGCAGTGGCAAACATCTTCTCATTAAGATTCAGAACCATCACATGAATGCACATAAACCATCATATAAAAAGCACTATATACAAATATTTGGGGACGTTTAGCACCATGGACACACTTGCAGGGAGTCGCAGGAATTCTATGTTAGACAAGTCTCTCCAGCACACCACAGGGTGGGCAGCACTAGCAGTAGCACTATATTGTGGTCAGAGAAGGGCTTTCTGGAAAATCCACTTGGGCCGATAGCTGAAAAACAAGAAAGTTGTGCTTGAGTCCAGGGGATGGGCGTTTATGATGGAAGGGCTGCTATTGTGAGTTGCTTAGAAGCCACGTGATTGATGGAAATGTGCAAAGCAGTTAGCTGTGAGATAATAGTGTGGCAGGTGCAGTGGATACTCAGCTGTGTCCCCTTGGCCCATCTCTGAGATTCCAGCAGGGAAGGTGGACAATTCCCTCTAACATTCCATATGCTTCTCACTCCAACTGCCTGCTTTTCTCCCTGTGGGTGTTCCTGGTCCCTAATTCACAGGGAAACCTGGAAGTGCAGGGGAGTTAATGCTGCTGGGATGGGACCAGCCCTCAGGCAAGGGGGACCAGTCTCAGGACAAATGCCCCAGACTCCCACTTCCCTGTTGACATAATTCTGAAGTATCTTCCCTGAAATTTCTCAGGGCCCTTGGCAAGACTAAGCCCCAGCTGCCCACAGTAGTGGCCCCTCATCCACACACCCTGTCTGATCTTGCCAGGGCTGTTATAACACAGTACTATAGGCAACTTAAACAACAGAAATAGATCATCTCACAGTCCCGGAGGATGGAAGTCGAGATAAAGGTGTTGGCAGAGTTGGTTTTTTCTGAGGCCTCTCCTTGGCTTATAGGTGGCTTCCTTCCCCTGTGTCTTCACGTGGTGTTCTCTTCTGTACTAATTTTTATCCTAATCTGTTTTTATAATGACACCAGTTATATTGCATCAGGGTCCATTCATATGCCCCATTTCATCTTAATTACCTCTTTAAAAGTCTTAGCTCCAAAAGCAGTCACAGGCTGAGGTACTGGGGTTAGGACTTAAACATGGATTTGGGGCACACAGGATTCAGCCCGTTATTGGCATGCTCTTCATTGGTGTTTCTCTCCTCCTGTCTCACTCTCCCTACCCCTCACTACCTCTACAGGTCTGCTACCAAATTAACTTCCTATATACAAGATCTCATTTTGGGTGGGCTTTCAGGAAACTAAGCCAACAAGAAGTTGTAAAAACTGTGAGCAATTGGAGAGTGCAAATCTACCTAGAAGCATTTAAATTTATTTTAGAAAAATAGCATACAAACAAGCAAAATGTTGTGCGGGGCATGCAAAAACACTTCCGCTGTCCCTGTCTCTCCTGTTTGCAATCTCTGGGCTAGATAACTTTCAGGTCCGGCTGTTGCTTTCTATGATGTGTGTGTGATGCCTCTGTGTGTAAGGAAGCAATCCCCTAAAATGTAAGAAACATGCACAATTCAAAATGAAGGGACAAAATGATCTATGACATAAGTCTTCATTCTGAGGCTGTAAGGAGGCTCCTGCATCTTAATCTGAGACTGTGACCCAACATTGCAATGATGCATAAGGCTGAGTTATTCTCAGGCACATCGTAGCTTATGAGTTGGAGTTATGTCACACCCTATAAGAAAGAGCTGTAACACCCCTTCACTCAGCACGTCCCTTTTGGGTGTGATGTCAGATCTTCTCACTAGAGGGCATTAAAGCTACGGAAACAAGAAAGGGTGTCTTTCTGGTTCAATGCTGTTGAATTAGGAAGCTTGCTGTACCCAGACTGTATTTCCAGTTGAGATAGCACACGTCCTTATTGTGCTTCACTGTGAATTTTACCAATCATGGCCATGTTCAGGATGCTGGAACTGATGATTAGATTCATGGCGGATAACCACCCAGCTGGGAGTGTGATTTTCAGAGACAAAGGGCAGATCATGTTGATAATAGTCTTTCCCCCAGTAGTCTCTATCCCCATTGGCTACAGTGAGATGGGAAGGGGACTGGAACTCAAGGCTGAAGATCAGAGTTTGGATTCTGACTCTGTCCTTTTCTGGCATTTTGCGTTTAATCAAATTGTTTAAACCTGACATATCCCAGTTTCCTCATCTATGAAACAGAAATAGTGAACCAAGCCCATAGACACTTTTCATAATTGGAAGGTTCAAAGTTTTGTATAATTTAATGCACTAGCAACTGCATGGGGATGTGTGTTATTATCAAGGGTGACCACATTCATCTATATCTTTTAAAAGTCCAGGGAAAGGTCCATGATTCAAAAATAAGTTCCTTTAAGTATAGTATACTTTCTAAAACTTTATTATTATGTATTAATTTATCTAGATTTCAATCAACAAAGCAATTCATTGTTTCTGCTTTAATGAGGATCTTCTCTTGGAATGGCACATATACACAGTAAACAGTTACAAACCATCATTTTGCTGATTTGTAAAACAGCAACATTATGTGCTAATTTTGGGGACTGAGGCCTTTGGCTCATAGCAAGAGCTAAGGTAACCAGATTTGGGGAAATGTAGGAGACATTTTAGCATGGGGCAGAGGGGTTTCTCTGCTGAGATAGTGTATCAGACCCTGATCTCTAAAGTAAATTGTGGTTGGAGAGAGGAACAGAAAGAAGGGGAAAATCTGAGCCAGAAGATGGTTCAACCTCACAACTTTGCCAGGAGTGGCCAGGTTTTATAAATCTTCATTCATTTTTAGAGTCCCTGTATCCCTGTTGCATAACCAGTATTTAAGGTCGTGTCTATGTGATCACAAATTTACTGTTACTTCAATTGTTAAGCACTTACTGAGCATACCTTATTATCCCATTAAGAAAACAGAGAAGAAAAGATACACAGGTTTCCAGACTAACTGGGTGGATGTGGGGTTGACAATACTGCACAATTGTGCTGTGATGGAGTTTCAACTTTGTGAAGGCAAGAATTCACTTCTATATATTCATTATTTGATGTGGTAAATACAACATATGAATGAATGTATGAAACCACCTTATTTTAGGACAGAGATTCTCCAAGTGTGTTACTTGCCCACTCCCATCAGAATCACCTGATCCTTTTCTATGATATCATATATGACACTGTTCTAATTACTTTTCTTAAATTAATTTTATCTTCACTCAACCCTATGAGATAAGCACATTACTATTACCTTCATTTTACCGATGAGCTAATGAAGGTCCTGAGTGGTAAGTTACTTGCCAAGGTCACACAGCCAATAAGTGAAAGAGCTGGGGATTTCAACCCAGAGTCAGTGCTCAAACCCACTACATTGTCTTGCCTCTCTATATCTAAAAATAATGAGGCAGATAAATATGTGTTGTAGGAAAGGGCCAATAGGTTATATTTTTAAGTGGAAAAAAAGCACAGCACTGGACAATATATTTAATAAGCTACCATTTGTGTCAAGAGAGAAAAGAGATTAAGATATGCTTGTATATACGTAGATTCTCTGAAGAAGAAAAGAGAAACACCACGGCTTATTAGGTCTAATATTTTCATCCTGCATTTCTTTTAGGGGCGCATGCAGACCACTTTAGAGACTCCTTCGACAGTCATACTCTTAGTGATTTTCTAGCACTTATCCTGCCCACCTTCATGACGATCCCTGAGACTATCCCACCCTCTCTGGGAATTAGGCCCTCTGGGTTGTTTCTGGGCAATCTGAATGATTAACAAAGACTCTAAGGGATCATTTTGTACTCTCAACTTTGAGAATCATGGTCTAGATTCTCAGAGTTCTCTAGAAACCTAGATCTTAGGTTTGGGTCAGAAAATTTAATTCCATTGGAAGACCTAGGAACTTTCCTACAAATTTCTTCCCCTTATCTATCAACCAACTGGTATTCTGCTTGGGAGGAAGGACGAAGATAAACACAGCATTGGAACATGCCTTTTTTCTGGGTCACCACAGTGTGACCCCATGCAGCATACCTCATTATGTCCTTGCTCATTTTCTTCTTCTGCATTTTCAAAAGACAGAATACAAATCTTTTTGTTTTTCATAGCAGCTTTACCAAGAAATCTGGTCTATACTATTTGACTGTGCTCATTCATTCTGTCATAATTCTTTTATGTTATAACTGCTCCTTCCATATTTTGTGTGTGCCCTTTTTAATATGTGAGCTCATCAGGGCCTGTGCCAGTCTCTTTGTCTTTTTTGTCCTTTTTCCGCCTCAGAATTTTTTATGATTGCAATATAACAGTGTCATTTTTGAGACCATCCCATTGAATCTACATTTCTTTTGAAATCTCTTGAAATGCTCTGTTGAATATACTAGCCGTGTGCCACAATTCCACAATTTAGAGTAGTCACATTCCAAGCACTCAATAGCCACACTGAGCAAGTGGTTACAATATTGGGTAGCACATATTATAGACTATTCTCATCATCATGGAAAGTTATATTTGAGAGGGCTACTCTAGAACTTTCCTATATACCAATCTTTGCTCTAAAAAAAGATGAAATTTCTTTTTCCACAATCAAACAAAAGAAGTTTGACTCTACTCCTGTCTTTTCAAATTATTTGGGACATTAAATAACCTGAATTTTCCAGTAATTACTCTACTTCTTGTCTTCTGTTGGGTCCTATTTCTTTCTTTCTTCTTCTTTTTTTTTTTTTTTCAGAAGTCCTACTTCCCTATGATCCTTGTGGATTATAATATAACCTGAAGCAGTAAGTGCCCTCATTACTTCTTTATGATAGTGAAAAGTGTCAGACAATTTTCAGACATGCAAGAGCTTGAAGGCTATCTGCTATATGCTATATGCCATTTCTTTGGAAAGTTGCTTGAGGGTATGAAGCAAATGAAAGGGTATAGTAGTCCTTAGGCCTGTTTACTAATAGGTCTTTTCTTCTGACACATAGTAGGATTGCACTTATGTGCCCCTCTTTGAAATTAGACTTAACTATGTGACTTGCTTTGGCCAGTGAGATGTACATAAATGTGACATGTCAGTTTCAACGGGAATGTTCTAGAGCCAATGCAAAATGAGCCAAGCTTTCTTTTCCTTTGTCAGACAGCTGCTCTGTCAGCCTGGATCTGAGAATGAGAGAGTCAGGCAGAGTCATGTCAATCTGAAGTGGACATGCACTCTGAGTAGAAAACAAAACTTGGGGTTTTGAGCCATTGAGGTTGTAGGATGTTGTTACTTCAGCATAAAGGTTGATTACTTCAGCATACCAACACAGAGTCAGAGAGTCAGTACCAAGAAAGGGGAGCATAAGATTTGAAAAACAGTGAGTCTAGAATAGGAACCACTTAAAGGGAAGTCCCAAGATGGTAGCTGTACAGTAAATAATTCAGAGCAGAAGCTGGAAGGCTCAGGAAGTCAAGAGAAAAATTTGATGTAATGGAGAGCCCAAGACAGTTTCTCATAAAAATAAGAAACTCCAGAAAATAAATAGCATATACATTATCTCCATAGTGAATAATTTCTCCAGATAATAAAACTATAAACATAGTGTATCATTCAGAGTACTTCAAAGAAACAGGACCAATTATACACACAAACACACACACACACACACACACACACACACACACACACACACGTATAGAGTTTTCTTCTAAATGATTGGCTCACATGATTATGGAGACTGAGAATGTCCACAATCTGCCATCTCCAAGATGCAGACCCAGGAGAGGCAGGGGTGTAGTTCTGTAATCCAAGTCCAAAGACCTGAGAATCACGAGAGCAGACGGTGCAAGTTCCAGTGTGAGATTAGGTCAAGACTGATGTCCCAGCTCAAACACCCTGATGTCAGGGAGTGAATCCTGTTTTTCTCAGCCTTTTGTTCTATTGGAGCCTTCAGTGGATGGGATGAGGCCAACCCACATTGGGAACAGCAATATGCTTTATACTGTCTGCNTTTTTTTGAGACGGAGTCTCACTCTGTCACCCAGGCTGGAGTGCAGTCATGTGATCTTGGCTCACTGCAGGCTCTGTCTCCCAGGTTCAAGTGATTTTCCTGCCTCAGCCACCCAAGTAGCTGGGATTACAAGTGTTCACCATTATGCCTAGCTAATTTTTACATTTTTAGTAGAGATGAGTTTTCATCATGTTGGCCAGAATGATCTTGAACTCCTGACCTCAAATAATCTGCTCACCTTGGCCTCCCAAAGTGCTGAGATTACAGGTGCCTGATACCATGTTCAGCTAATTTTTGTATTTTTAGTAGACGTAGTGTTCACCATGTTGGCCAAGCTGGTCTCAAGCTGACCTCAGTTGATCCACCTGCCTTGGCCTCCCAAACTGCTGGGATTATAGGTGTGAGCCACTGCACCCGGACCCAGATGGCTCTTTCTTTTAATCTCTCTCATGAGACAAAAAGTCATTGTTAAAGATTGCTTGGATTGTGAGAGATCTCTCATCATTCATACAACAGAAACATTTGAGCTCCAGCTCTTGAGCCTAATTTTCAGTCTGAAATCTTTTATTTCATAACATATGACTTTGAACAAATCACTTCATCCCTTTGTTCCTTGGTTTTCTTCTTTTTAACAAAAGTAGGAAATAATGGTATAATATTATCATGTATATTATGATGACTAAAAGAATTAATCCATTAAAATGATCAATATAATGCTTAGAATATGATAAGCTCTCAATAAATTACAGTTGTCTTCATTGTCATCATCATTATGTACAAAACATCTTGCTGGGCCTTGGGGTTTCAAAGACAGGTAATAAACATTTGGTCTCTGTCCTCACAGAACTTAAAATCTAGTGAAGGAAGAAGAGAAGTGGTCCAGCAGATATAAGATAGAAAGATAAGTATTCATGAAGGGCTCTACCTAGGATTGTTAATGGGGTCAACCCCTCTGTCATGCACTGAATATTCATATCATCATTCTAAGTCAGATTCATGGCCACATGACTTTATTTGACATTCAGTGAAATAAGTAAGTTGTTTATTTAGGAACTGCTAAGCTAGTGTTTGTGGCACCTGTAAGACTTGCTTATTCTCTTGTGTATATAATTTCCAGTTTCCTGAATCTCTCAGGCATTATGAATTATATTTCCAGTGCTCCTCCAGACATATGCAGTGTTAAAAGTATTTGGAATTTCAAAACAGCAGATAAGCCAAGATATGGCCCATTAGAAGAAACTATAAGCACTTCCCTGGTCTCTCATTCCATCCCATCTCAAGATGAGTGTAGTCTGGTTATTTTCCAAGCCAGAAGGCACTTACTTTGCATTTGATTCAAATCTATGCACTTTAAAAAATACCATGACATTTTGCTTCTGAGACAAAAGTCAAATGTCAAAAAAAAAAGAGAAAAAATCACCTCTACAAATGTGAGTATTAAAAACTTAATTTATAAATGCAAACAAGATCAGCTGCCAAGATGCCAACGCGTTTACCTAGTTCGCAGACTTGGAGATTGTGGGCAATATTCCTCATGTTTGCCCTACACCTGTGTGTTTGTGCTTTATCAGTGATTGAGAGAGCTGTGCCAGAAAGAAGCCTCCATTGGCATTCTTTTCCATCCGAATGCTAAAATGCAGCTGGTAGACTTAAGGTTACAGTTCTGGAATTTGTTAAGAGTGAAACAGGAAGTGAGATGGTACATAATGCATCAACTGTTCTGAATGTTCAGCACACAGTATCATTTGGAAAACTGTCCCTACCTCAGTCCATGATGTTTGACTGGCACTGCCAGTCGCAGTGTCCACTCCACACCATGACCCCAAAAGGGTGAGCATCTAATCCACATTGTTCCTTTCCCTCGACACAAATTCACAAGAGAAAGGGCTTTGCCTTCTTGGTCCTAGAATAGTCATTTGAAATAAGAGCTCAATAAGTATTTAGCAGATGAGTCTCAAATATCAATCAAAAGATCATTTGTAAAGTAGGTTTGCAAAGAAAAGGTTCTTAATACCCAAAGAGGTTGCTAAGCTCGTGGGAGGTAAAGTTGGGAGTGTTGGGATCCATCTTTCTCTCCTGGAAAGACAGTCTGCAAATATATGGAGGAAGGTGGAAGCAGGGCTGAACAAGAGATTAAGCCCTATTCAGTCTCATCTAAAGGTATCCCCACCTGCGCTTTCCAGTTATGGGAACCAAGGCATTCCCTTTTCACATAAGTTAGTTTGAGTTGTTTCTGTCCCATGTGCTTTTTTAAAAAAATCTTCTTGATGATCCTTTTAATTCCCACCAAAATTTCCTGGTGAGGTGGGAGGAACAGAGCCAATGGGAGCATGCCTAAGTTGAGAAGACAATCAGATAAATACATTTTCCAGAGATTCAGAGGGAAGCCTAGATCTCAAATGTGGCCCCTCATTGCAACCAACAGCCATTCCCAGTCAGTCTCCTGGAGTCCCATCTTCCACCTTCTACCTTCCTTTCCCTGCTGATAGTAGCATATGGCTTTTAGCCTTTAACTTGGCTTGGCAGGACACAAATCCTGCTAATTTTCTGAGATGGTATTAGGTAAACATTTGTAGCAGAATGATAAATGAGGGTTTGGGCTTTAGGACATTAAGATGATTGAGCAATCTTTCCATAGCTCCTCTTTCCTTAGTCAACCCTTATGGTTTCAAGATAAATCTCTCCTGACCCCGGCAGGCACTCCTTCCCTGGCTGTTAAGTCTTCTATCTTACCTGGGGAAACTGGAATTATGGCTGCCCTCTCAACTGACTGCCCAACAGAGCCTCAAATCTCAGATAACAATACCACCTTCTTAGACTCTGCTGTCAGCAACCCCAAACACCAAATTCACTGAAATCTCTGCTGCATACAGATCAGATGTCCATGCATGTGTTTTTGCAGACCATGAGACAGCGTAGGCCTCTGACCCCTCATTTGTTCTTCCCAGTTCTCTAAATCTTTGCGAGGGTTTGCTGGCTCATATTCCCTTCTTATAGTCAGATCCCACTCTCACTGACTTGATCTCATGAAATCTCACATCCTGTGGCCTGTTCTCCCTGCCCTGTGCCACTCTACTTCTAGGTCTCAGCTTCTTTCTTTGATTGTACCCCAAACCTACATATACCCTATTGGTAAGACTTGGCTGAAAGTTAGAGGCTCTGGAGGGCCCTTATATCAGAGCAACCACAAATATGTTAAATACACAAGTTAGTTAAATATCCAGAATGTCTGTTGTTAAATTCTTCTGACCACTTTGCATATCATCAACTTCACTCTCTTCTTTCTTCAGTTTTCCCTCTCCCTTCTCTTATTATTTCACTTCCGTATCCTGTCTATTTCCTGTGGAGAGCTATTTGGTTCTCTCTAAATCATTACATCAAGATCTCACCTTCTCAAAAGACTCAGCAGTCCAAAGTCAGCTTTCCTTCCAATCAAAAATCCTGATACCTACTGTTTTCATCATCATTTCTACCACACTGCCAACATATACAACAGCTGTACATTCATCCTCTCTGTCTCCTCCTTCTCTGTGTGTATGTGCATAAATATCTATTCAGGTGTGTATGATGTGTATGAAGACACACTATTATATACATGCTATATGATGCTTAATGAGCTTATATATGATGCTTATATGTGATATAATATGTATGATGCTTATATAGATGCTTATATGATGCATATATATGTGATGCTTAATGAGCATATATATATAGATGCTTATATATATTTAGGTGTGTATCATGTGTATGAATACATACTATCATATACATACTGTATGATGCTTAATGAGCTTGTATATGATATATTACATGCATATGATGCTTATATAGATGCTTATATATGATTCTTATATATGATGCTTAATGAGCATATATATAGAGAGTGCATGTATATGATGTGTGTATTCATACAATATATGTATGAATATATAAATACACACATGTATTTATATATATACATATATATGTATGTATAAATACATATATATACATACATATATATGTATGTATATATATGTATTTATATATACATATATATGTATGTATATGTATATATATATGTGTATATATATATGTGTGTGTGTATATATATACATACATATATATGTATGTATATATACACATATACATACATACATATATATGTATGTATATATATACACATACATATATATGTATGTATATGTATATACACATATGCATACCATATGGATGCATAAACACAGTATATACACTAAAAATAACTTTAGAGCTGAATGGAGTATTGGAAGTAGCTTAGTATGTTCCCTTACTTTTA
>NW_016107617.1:342594-447599 GCF_001604975.1 Cebus imitator
TATGTACTTTTACTTCCCTTGGTCAAAGTGTCTTTATTTATAAAAGTAAGGGAACATACTAAGCTACTTCCAATACTCCATTCAGCTCTAAAGTTATTTTTAGTGTATATACTGTGTTTATGCATCCATATGGTAGGATATACATTAAATTGTTAAAATTTAGTATTATTCATTTGAACTTTTAAGACTTTCCTATTTTTTGATGTTAAAATAACATGGCTACAATTATTCAATGGCTTTGATATATCACAATAATTACACAATTATCTTGAACTCTAATGCATAATATAAAGTATCTATTTTTGGCTCTGAGGTCACTAGAAAAATTATTGAATCAACATGAGCTTAATGAAGCCTACAGAACATTACTCAATACCAAAGGTAGACAAGCCAGCCCACTGTGTTCTGATGTACCTCTGGAGCTGGAGTGACTCTTAATATCTGTCATTGACCTGTCCCCAGTGGTCATCTAAAAATGTGCTTAATTTCATGGTCAGCTGGAACTAGATCTAGGGATTCATGAATATAGACTGAGAGACTCACAGGGCCACCTGAAAGCATCATAAAATGCTATGAGATAATAAGTTTTCTGGACATGACATTAGCTTTTAGAGCATATATCATCTGATGTTGTCTATCTAGTGAATTTCAATTAGTGCTTCAGAAAATGCATCAATTTCTTTACTACATGTTAATGTAAAGAAATCTAGGCATAAGAAATTATTTTAGAATCGTGTAAAAATTGAGCAATTATTTTTGCATAATTTGATTTTATCAATTCCAGTTTCTGCCTTTTCAAAAAAAATTCTTTCTTGTCAGTAAGGCAGAATAGAAAAAGACCCATCTAGGTTTAAATCATAGCACAAGGTTTACTGGCTTTGTAATCTTGGAAATGCAGCTTAACCTTTCAAAGCAAAAGCTCTTCATTGCTTACCTTAAATGGTTGTTCTTCACTCCTTAAGGATAATAATACTTACCATGAAGGATCATTCTAAGGAGCAATTAAAAATACTAGGCATGTAAGTAATAAGTGAATATTAGTGATATCTCTCCCTGCCTTTCTTCCCTAATTCTCCTCTTCTTACTTTGATTTATTCAAATCTAAAATGAATACATGTAGGATTAGGATTTTGAGGAATATGGGGCAGTCCCTTTTCCCTTAGCTATGGAACTGTCCTGGGAGCTAATGGCACACTTTCTCCATCCCTCTTCCTGAAGGGGAGTTTTATCAGTCAGGGTCCAGTCAACAAAACAAAGTTACCAGGAATTCAGTAGCAAGAGTAGAATGGAAGCAACTAGTTAGAAGGATGCCAGAGTGGGAGGCACCTTAATGTTTAGTAACTGCCAGGAGCCACTCTGAGGCTTGAGGAACAGAAGGAGGAGATGGTAGTGCCAGTGCCTAGGAGCCAGGGCTGCCCTGCATGAACTGAAACCACAGTGAAGACACAACCACTGCAAGAGATACGGCTCATAACAAACAGAGAGGGAGACAAACACTGTGACTTCTCCCACCAGAGAGCTTCCTGCTGGCTGAACCTAACTGGATGCCACTTGGCAAGGAACCTTGGGGACTGTAGTTTGTAGAGTCAGTCCCTTAGAACAGAGAGCAGAAGAAGAGAAAGACAAGAAATAAATTAGGAGACAAATAGGCAAAGACTACTGGCAGAACAGCCAAATAAGGGAGATTCTTCCTTTATGTGTGGCCTCAGCTGCTGCCTCTGAGTCAGGTTAAAAAAACCCAATCAGAAAATTTTTCTTAAGATTAGCAGCCTTCCTAAGACTCATCCTAAAGCTCTTTCCATTACAAGCAAAAGCATGCAAGTTAACATATATTTGCAGCAAATATTTTAGCTTCGATTATCCCCGAGGAGCAAAAGCTGGGATCTTGAAGGACTGGGACACAAGAAAGATAAATTTTGATGGAGAGCAATAGTTAAGTGCATGAAAACTATGTGTTGCTGGGATGCTGTGGTCTTAGATGCAGGAAGAGGAGCACTATGTGCATGAGAAAGTCTTAGGGAAAGTCCTAAAAGGGTGGTAGTAGAGAGACAGGGTAGAAGCCAGTTTCATGCAACTTCTTAACCAGCCGAGAACAAGTCTTGGCTGTTCAAGGAGGGCAAAAGAGGTGTCCATCAGTGATTTAACTCCTGCCCAGTCGCACTTGTCTTAAGTTCATTCATCCACTATTTGTTGAGGCCCTGTGATATGTTCTCAAGTGCTTCACACATATAAACCGGCAATTGTGTCTTACGTCTTGTTTATTATTATTATTATTGAGTGTTTGGCCAGGCACAGTGGCTCATGCCTATAATCCCTTTGGGAGGGCCAAAGTGGGTGGATCATGAGGTCAGGAGTTCAAAACCAACCTGGCCAACATGGTGAAACCCCATTTCTACTAAAAATACAAAAATGAGCTGGGTATGGTGGCAGGTGCCTGTAATACCAGTTACTCTGGAGGCTGAGGCAGGATGTTGCTTGAACCTGGGAGGTGGAGGTTGCAGTGAGGTGAGATCATGCCATTCCACTCCAGCCTGGGTGACAAGAGCAAAACTCCATCTCAGAAAACAA
Organism: Cebus imitator; assembly: GCF_001604975.1. Lineage (NCBI taxonomy): Eukaryota > Metazoa > Chordata > Mammalia > Primates > Cebidae > Cebus > Cebus imitator. The sequence continues at coordinate 345,163 of NW_016107617.1, forward strand.
AACAAAACAGTGTTCATTGAGATCATAGAGAAGAGGATGGGCATCCGAGCTCTCCTGGGGTATAGTCCATAAAGTTTTCACATGGTTCTGAGTGTCAAAGCAGAATAGGAGTGGGATCCAGGTGACATGGTAAAAAGCCTTCTAGGCAGAGGAAGCAGTAGGAATAAATAATTGCAGATGTTGAAGAAAAGATGTAAAACTTGTTAAAAACTGTTCCTTCTTCTCAAAAAGTGTAGGACTCATTACTGATCCTGGTTTCAAGAAACCACAGGAGGGTTGTCAGGTTAGCCAAATAAATTATAGAATACCTACATAAATTTGAATTTCAGATAATGAATATGTTTTAGTGCAAGTATGTCCCTTGCTGTATTTTATCTGGCAACCGTAAACTATAGGGATGACCATAGACCACACTGTGCAGACCAAAAATCTTAAAAACAGAAAAAAAGTATATAATTCTTATTTTCAGGTACTTCTTTAGCAATAGCTTAAACAGATGACATCTGTAGAACAGTAGTTGACAAACTTTTTATGTAAATATAAAGATAGTAAATATTTTAGGCCTGTGGTCCATATGGTCTCTAATTAATTAAATGTGCCTTTATGGCATGAAAATAGCCATAGACAATCCATTGATAAATGAGAGTGGTTATGTTCTAATAAGACTTTACTTATAACAATAGAGCCCACTGTCATAATTTGCCAACTCTAATTTTAGAAGTTGGATCTAGAAGAATTTTTTTCTTTTTGTAAAAAGCTGCTTGCAATGTAATAACAAAAACCAAACAATACAATCAAAAATGGGCAAAGGCCTTGAATAGGCAATTCCCTAAAGCAGAAATACAAATGGGCAATAAGGACAGGAAAAGATGTTCAACATTGCTAATCATTAAGGAAATGCAAACCAAAACCACAATAAGATACTGCTTCATACCCATTATGGTGGCTGCTATGAAAAACAAAGCAAAACAAATATAGTTAAATAGAGTCTACTGTAAATTTTAGAATAGGATAATTTTAGAAGAGGATAATTCTATGTTTCTAGCACAAATAAACGATAAATAAGGTGATAGTTATCCCAATTACTGTTATTCTGTCTTTACACATTATATGAATGTATCAGATTATCACATGTGCCCTGAAGATATGTACATCTATCATGTATCAGTAAAAAAGAATAATAAATACACTCAAAAAAGAAAACAGGAAGTAACATGTGTTGATGAGGATGTGGATAAATTGGAACCCTCATGCACTGTTGGTAAAAATGTAAGCTGGTGCAGCCAATGGGAAAAATATTACAGAATTTCTTCAAAAATATTAAACCTAGAACTACCACATGATCCAGAAATTCCGTTTCTAGGTATAGTCCCAAAATAATGGAAAGAAAGGGTTAAAACAGATATTTGTATATCAGTGTTCTTAGCATCATTAATTGCAATAGCCAATAGATGGAGACAGTCAAAATGTCCATTAATGGATAAATGGATACATAAATAACATGTGGTGTAAACACACATATGCATGCATACACAAAATGAAATATTGCTCCATCTTAAAAAGGAATGAAATTCTAATACATGTTGCGATATGAATGAACCTTGAAAACATTATGCTACGTTGAATAAAGCAGTCACAAGAGGACATATATTTTGTGATTCCACTCATGTGAGATATGCAGAATAGTCATATTCATAGAGACAGAAAGTAGAATAGACATTACCAGGGTTCAGGGAAAGCGAGGAAGGGAGAGTTAGTATTTATTGGGCACAGAGTTGCAGCCTGGGAAGTTGAAAATGTTCTGGAGTTGGATGGTGGTGTTGATAAATGTGAATGCACCCATTACCAGTGAACCATACACCTAAAAATGATTAAGATGGTAGATTTTATGTTACGTACATTTTACCACAATAAAAGTTAGCTACTTGCAGAAGTTTACCAAATTATAACCTAGTCTAAGAGAACCGGTTGGCCAGACAAGATTCAATGTATTTCCAAACTGGAAACAATAGCACAGATTATAATCACTTATAAATTTCCAGTAATACTAGATATAAATAAGACATGCGATGTAACAAAATTTAAAATGTTCTCTTTGCAGTGCACAAATTATGCTTCAAAGTCTCACAATAGAATTTTCTCTCTCAAATGCTATGAGAAGAAACTTTCTGTAACTTTGCACACAGACTGTTGATAAGCCTAGACACTTCACTCCTGTCCCTGTATTAAAGTGAGAAACACAGCACAGATGTGGTCGTAATGTGTAGATCAAGAATGTCTGGCACGTGATGGGAATAGAGAAGATCATAATTAAGTCGAGTCCCTGTTTTCAGGAGTTTTCAAATGTCATGGAGAAAAACATGCCATGAATGCTTTTTTGAGAGGTAGCTACAAGCAGTTGCCAGTGCATTGCAGCTGTCATAGCATGCACTTTGCCTTCTCCTCAAGTATCCTTTCTCACTCTCTGCATAGCCATTATCAAAACTTATTTGTATTGATTTATTTTAACCTCTGCCTCTTTCTAGAGGTTTAAGTTATTTTACAACGAGAGCATGATCAGATGGAAAAAGATAAGACCAGAAAAGAAGAAGGCTAAGAGCCTCAAGGACATTGTATGCCCCTCTCCCTCCAAATTTTACTCCGTTTCTTTTTAAATGGCAGCAGTGCAAAAGCTTTCTTCAGTGCTAGAGAGACTGATTTTCCAGGGTCAAAATGTTTCAGAACCATTGCTTTTGACACTTGTCTATGGAGACGACATTGTAGATGTAACTTGGAGATATTATGTGAAAATGAATTTCATTTGTAGTAAATTGTCAAATAAAATAACCTGGCTTTGAGATATGCTAGATAATTAGGCCATTGACAGAATTTTATGTGCACAGAGAAACGCGATTTTGGACTTATTGATATCTTTTGCCAAAATGTGATATTGTGATTGTGTGATTATTGGTCTGGATGTATCTTACTGATACAAGATACACAAACAGCAAGCATACAAACACATACACACACACATACACACACTCACACACTTTAAATGAATGATTCTTTTTCATGTATATGCATAGTTATACAATGGATTCATCTCAAAATATGCATTAATTTGATTTTACCATGATCTCCAGCATGAAAGCTTTACTTTCTAAGAGTAATATTCAGAGCTTTAATTTCATTTTCAAGAGTGGAAAATAAGAATTGCCCCATATTTTGCTTAGTCATTTCTCTATCCACTTTTGCTTCTTTCAGCTGCCTTCTTTATTAGCATTGCTACACCCTCACTCAGACCCAACTCTCTTCCCCGTATTCCTGCAGCCCTCCTCCCTGCCTGCAGCTCCACATCCCCACCAATCAGACTGACAAGTAATCCTTACAAAATGTGGATCTACTCTTGCCACCTGCCTGCTCAGTTGTCTTCAGAGACTCTTGTCAGAGTGAAGTCCAGCCCATTGCTGGTCAGGGCCTGCACTTAGCTTGTCTCTCCTGTTTCCTCTCTCAACAGATTCCCACATGCACCTTCTCTGCCTGCAGCATAATCACATTCACATCCCACATGTCTCATGCCTCTTCTTGCTCACTGCTTTTGATCATCTACCTAAAATACCTTTCCCTTCTTTTTACACATGGTTAAATCCTAGCAGCATATTGTAGTGGAAAGAGATTAGACTTTGAATTGGGCTACACAAGCTGAACTATAGAGCTTGTTGTTTAATGTGTGCCTCTGGATCCATCATTTGCAAAATAGCTCACAAATACCTACTTTGCAGGGTTCTTATGGTGTTTAATAAGACAATGTAAGAAAAAACACTTGGGGCTTATCAGTACATATTTTATAACTAATTGTTTTTATTATTCCTGATATTAACATGATTTTTTAAAATCAATAATATTAACAGTTTTATTGATTATTCTGCTCAAGTGTTAGTTTTCTTGAAAGTACTTCCTGATATCCCACAACAGAATTAACTTTCCCTATTTGTGCTTGTCCTATAACTTGAACACCCTTCTCTGTTTTAGCCGTCATTCCACTGTATTGGAATTGCTGACTCCTTTGTCTCTTTCCCTGGCTGGACAGAGAACACAACAGGGAAGAAGACTTATCTTGATTAATCCACATATGTAGATGTAATCGTCTATGTTTTATCTTGATGACTCCACATATGTAGATGAGTGAATGACTGAATGAAGTAATTACTCAGATTCTGCTGGCTTTTCCATAACACCATCCAAAATGTCTAGCTCAGGAAAATCTCACAGTTGATGAGACATCAGGTTAGGTTTTTTTTTTTTGTTTTTTTGTTGTTTTTTTCAAACCAGGGAACCGTGTATTTAAGGAATGGGTGGCATCTTCAACCATTGGCTTCTAGTGCTTTCTCTTTTGGTTCATTCTCCTTCTGGCAGCCAGATAACTTTTATCAGTGATAAATTTCATATTCTCTCAATTATCTACATTAAAGACTTCTATGATTTTTTAATGTATTTAGAATAAATGTTGTATGCCACACCCCAGCAGACACTCATTTTAATAGTCTCAACTTTTAATTTTCATCACTCTTCAGCCTCTCCTTAACATTCCAGCCCCACTGAGCTTCTTCCAGTTCCTCAAATCACACAGCTTTTCCTCTCCAAGGTGTTTCCTCACCACTTCACTTGCTACCTCCTATTCACTCTCTGGTCTCAGGCTTAATGCCACTTCCTCTTGATCTTTGCCTATATACTTTGCCAGTTTGGTATACTCTCCCTTGACCCTGCTGACTACCCCATGAGGCCTGTGCCTTCCAGCCATTATACTCATTGTACTTACTGGTGGTTAATGGCTGAATGTTTATTCTCATGGCTAGGCTGTATGCTCATAAGCACCAGGATCCTCTGTCTGGTTTGCCACTGGATTTCCTTAATTCCTAGAAGCTGATATGTAGCAAATAAGAAGTATCACTGAACTAATAAATTCTGGTGATCTGGTGCTGGAAGTGTGAATCTTTAAAGCTTGACAGCAATCTAAAATTTTGTTTTGAGATAAAATGTGGGCATCTTTATTCACCCTTATACCTGTCCAGTCCCCTTGGAAATAGGACCAAGTTTTCTGACCAAAGTGATACATGAGTGAGAGAAGCTTTAGGCATACTGTATATGTTGTGTGAATATGAGGATGGTGCAATTTTCCAGCTTGCCCAGGGTATGGTAATACCCTCTGTGGCACCTCTTTAGTCACCTCTCTTCTATTGGAGTTTTCTGTAACGCTTTCCATACTCACATGTACCTATATCAGCAGACGATCATGGCAGTGCAAATATGGTAAGCTAAGCCACCTTTTAAATTTACCTTTTCTGGCCTTAGATATATGTATGTGTAAGTGTGTGTGTGTGTGCAAGAAAGAGATATTCTTGTGTAACAAAAATATATTTCATTTTTTTATACATGCATATTTATTATTACTATCCTTTATTCCAGAAAATGTTTAACATGATTTTATATTAACACTCTCCTCCCCACATCATTACCACAGACAACTGTTGGATACTATAATGATATCTTCATGTGATCCTTTAGAATTACAGAGATATTCTAAATGATAGACTGATTTACTTTCTTTCTCGAAATTTCTATTTTAATGCCTATACTTATTCTTTCCTAACCAGTTTTTCATTTGCATTACATTTCCTCAGAAAATTAAGCCACTTTCTATGTTGCTGATTCCTCCCCTCCAGATTATTCTACCTGTTTGTGCCAAAGCAATCTTCCTAATTCATAGCCTTGCAGATGCTGCTGGACAGAGCCAAGAACCTCAGAGGCTCCAGAATACCTAAATGATGATGGACAAATTCCTTAGCCTGACATTGAGGATTCTCTAGACCTCTAGACCCAGCTTCCCTCATTAAGCTTTTTTTTCTACATACATTGGTTAAGTGCCAGCTGTATGCAAGACTGATATGGTTACAGTGACAACACAAACATGGTTTCAAGTAGCTCACAAATTTAAAAGGGGAGAGAAAAGCTGCATTGAATATATGTGATCCAAGGAAGGAGAAGACAATATTGTCTCTGGCTGTGTTTGGGGGTGATAATCGCAGAACTCATTCTTGAGCACATAGTAAGAGCTAACTCAGTGTAATGGATGCATGCATGAAAGAAGGCAAGGTCTGAGCTGTTCTCTCAAGAGATTAATATGACAGAAGTGATTGCGGTGTGTTCTGGCCAGAGGCAAAAAAGAAAATTGCTCAAAGAAGTTGCAGGGAGGTCTGAACCTCAGGTGCCATCATGTGCTGCCAGTGAATATGGGATGTGGGCAACTATGAATGTAGAATCATTTTCTGATGGGGAATCAACAGAGATACCTAAGAGAAGGAGTGGCTTAAAGATGCCAATACAATTTCCACTCTGTGTGAGGATGTTCCAAGTATCAGAAAAAGGAAAATCAGGAGAAGGCTCAGGAAAGGAGCTTTAGACCACTTAATTTTGACATCTCTATGAGATATTCCAAGAGGAATGTCCAGTGGCTGCATGGGGAAGTGTGTAAAAGCTTGTTAGAATAGCATTTAAGTGACACCTGAGAGTCTTTGGAACAGAAAGCATGGTTGAGTCATAGATGGGAGGGAGATTCCTCAGGAAGAGCGTGCAGAAAGAATTACCCTCTTCTCCCCTCTTGAATCCTTTGCTGTAGCCAGCAATCTATGTTCTAGAGCCCTCCAGGAGCAGACCCCGGACTGACTTCTGCTATCCACCCCGATTTTGATGTTCTCCTTTTTACTTGACTGAGTATACCTTATATCAGCAGAGTTCTCCAAACATTTCTTTAGTGTCAGCTGAATACCAGACACTTGACTAATTGCTACAGGGTATGTACGGAAACGGGTCCTGTATCCTCCAAGGAGCTGTCTTTAAGATCTTGTCTGAGCCCCAGTCCACATGACATTTCTCTGAATTTTTGAAATATATCCTCCTGCATATCTAACATTTAGCAGAGTCCCAGTATTTGTATTTATCTTGCTATGATTCCATTGCATCTCCATCTAGACAATGAGATCCTTGGGAATACACACTGTCGTTATCTGCTCTGAGTCCCCTAAAGGCCTGATATAATGCTTTAGACATAGTTAGTACCGTTTTTAAGACTCTGAGGCTCTGCTTTTATTTACTAGTATTCTCCTCCCCCTGCCTCGATCTCTGTTAGCACCAGTTCTTATGTCTTAAGTTTCTCATTTTATGATTCAAAAATATAGATAAAAATATAACTTGTTATAACTCACAAATTATAGAGAAAATTTTAATGGAGAGATACCTCTGCTCACCTTGTCATTCAAAAGAGCGAAATTTTTTTTAACATTCTAAATATATAAAGATATTATAAACACTGCAGTAAAAAGTGATGCCATCATTATTACTTAAGTAATTAATCACCTAGCTCAGTCTATAGTAGGTAGTTTAGCGTAGTTGTTGATGTTGAAAGCATTTTCCCTTTGTTACAATAACATCACTTTACAAGGAATCTGGATTATTCTAAAGATTTCAATCATTTAGGAATCAGGGAGTCATGAACTTCAGTGTTTGGGGGGCAACATATACTTATATACCAGAAGATAAATGGTTTCTTTTCAAGAGCCAATTGTGCATGACTTGTAGAATCTTTGAGGACACTATTTTGAGAAGGGTGCAAGGTAGAGTGTGGTAATGGACCATGGTTGGAAGTGTTTGCCATCAATGAAGGTAATGAAGGCACATATTTACTTTCTTGGGCAACATCCTTAATCCACAGATGAAGAAACCGAGCCTTGGAAGAGGAAAACTTTCAACAAATTATTATTCATTGAGGCCTACTTATATACACTAGTCAAGTTGCCATATAAGGTAAGCTTCTCCTTAACCCAGATGTCATATTGGGAAGAAGGAGCACAACTTCAAAGGTTCTTAGCAGAGTTCACTTGTAGAAAGTGCATTTACATTTCTGCGTTTTCTCATGCAACAAAAAGAAGAGAAATGCACTTGCGAATTTATTTTCAGCTTCTCCACTGAGAAAAAAACTGAATGTTGATTTTTTAACATAACAACCTAACGCAGCGACATTTCACAATACTTGATTGTCACAAGTATTACATCTCTTCCCAGGAATAACTTTACACACATTTTTAGATAAGACTATCTCTGATCAAGATGGAAGTTCCAAATCTAGACTACTAATATTGAGTCTTTTGAATTTCAAAATAAGCAGAGGCTAATTCATAAATTTCACTTTTTTTCTCAACCTCAAAACATTCAGTAGACATTAAGTCATCACTATCTCACACATTCACATCCCCAGAGTGCTTTCAGTCTGGATATTAAATAGTCTGATGCAGATGATAAAAACAATTTTGGCTCTTAAAGTAACTTAACTGCTTTAATAGACATGTCCCAGGTATACAGCAATGTGATTAATGGAGCATCTGGAATTATTTATGTCTATAAAATTTAGGTTAATCTCTTTGGTTGAATCAATGATTAGCTCTACCTGAGGGGAAAAATTTCTGCAGAAGACCCACACCTAAAGTCAGGCCCTGGACTTTTCTTGCTGTGTGATTTTTGCCAGGTTATATTTAGCTTCTGTCTTTTTACCTATGAAAAGTAGATTGTAATGAAGTCTACCTTTTAGGGACAGAATAAAAGTTAAGGATTGTAATGAAGGTAATATTCAATGGCTTCTCATGTTTCTTGATTATCCATTGTTTGTAGAAAACCAAATACTGCATGTTATCACTTATAAGTGGGAGCTAAATGATGAGAACACATGGGCACATAGAGGGAAACAACACACACTGGGGCCTTTCAGAGGGTGGAGGGTGGAAGAGGGGAGATGATCAGAAAAACTAACTAATGGATTAATCTGTACAACAAACCCTCATGACACAGGCTTATCTATGTCACAAATCTGCATTTGTACCCATGAACTTAAAAGTTTTAAAAAATGACCTTCACAACTCCATAAATTTCTTAAAAACCTACCACTTTACTATCTTTCATGATTCTGTGGTTGACTGGGATTGACTGGGTGGTTTTCCTACTCTATGTTATGTTAACTGGGATCAGCTGGGGGCTCAAATGGTTTGGAATGTTCAGAATGGCCCCCTTGCATTCCTAGAGTCAATGCTGCTGTCAGCTTGAATCTCTTGAGGTGGGGGCTGTTGAACCACCTCCATTCTTCATGTGACTTCTCCTTGAGACATGGCAGCTGGCTTCTGAGAGGTGTTCTCAGTGCTCAAAGAGAAAGGAAGCAAGTGCTGTCAGTCTTCTTGAGGTCTGGAACTTAAGTCCCAGAATATCACTTTACCATAGAGTATTATCAGATCTCTCACCCAGGCAGCCCAGATACAAGAGGATAGAAACTGGATGCACTTTTTAGTGCAAGGACTTATACATGTGAACGATGAGAGGGTGAGTTGCTGGGGCCACTCGTGGGCATTAGCTATCACTTCATGCATAGTGAATAACATCTGAAATTCTTACTGAAGTCTGCTATGACGTGTATTAGTCCATTTTCATACTACTGATAAAGACATACCCAAGACTAGGCAATTTGTAAAACAAATAAAAAGTAAAAGAGGTTTAATGAACTCACAGTTCCATGTGGCTGGGGAGGCGTTACAATCATGGCAGAAGGTGAAAGGCACGTCTTACATGGTGGCCAGCAAAGAGAATGAGAGCCAAGTGAAGGGGGCTTTCCCTTATAAAATCATCAGGTCTCATGAGAAGTATTCATTACCATAAGAAGAGTATGGGGAAACCACTCCTATTATTCAGTTATCTCCCACCAGGTCCCTCCTGCAACGGTAAGAATTACATGAGCTACAATTCAAGATGAGATTTGGGTGAGAACTTATCCCAAGCATATCAGATGGGCCCTCGTCTCCCACCAATTCCATCCTCTTCTCCCCTTTTCCTCCTCTCTGGCCACACCAGCCATCTTGTCCTTCCTTAAATAGGCAAATCTTACTCTTACTTTGGGTCCCAGAACTCACTCTTCTCTTTTCCTAAGTGTTTTTACCCTAGATTTTAGGCTGGCTCCCTAACTTCATTCAGGTCTCTACTCAAACAACAACTTCTCAGAGAGATTTTCCCACTACCATCTCTTCAGAAAGTGTCATGCACATGTCTCTCTTCTATCATATTATTTTTATTTACTTTATTTTTCTTCATTTTATTTCAATTTCTTAAAAACACACTCTGAGAATGAGAATGTGTGAGATAACTAAAAACTAGGTTTTTTGTTTCCTTTGTCGATTACTACATGCCATTCTATTTCTTTTTTACTTAGTTATCCATCTTTCTTACTAGAATATAATCCCTTTGAGGTCAGGAACTTAGTATTTACTAATACTATTATTAATAATACTTTAATAAATACTTATAATACTAGTATTACTAGTAAATATGAGTAATTTACTAAAGTATTTACTTAGCAAACTGTTTAGCGTTTAGTAAAAAAAGTGTTTACTCACTTTACTAAGTAAATATTAAGTATTAAGTAAACACTTTGTGAAGTATTTGTAGTGTCTAGAACCTTGTCTAAACATTGTAGATTTTGTATATGTGTATGTACATACAGGAGTGAAATGAATAAACTTGAAATAACTTTGTGAATGTCTAGAATATTGTTAATGTTGTTAGGTAAAGACATAGTTCACTCTCTTCAGCCGATTCATTCCTACTATGCAGGAAACATTTGCTAAATACATACTATATGTAAGACTCTGTTAATGACTTGTTGCTTAAAGAGTTAATGTGGATTCAAAGTTACTGACTTACAAGTTTCTTGTTAGATGACATTATAAATGACAATAATATCTGAGTTATATCCTCACTGAGAGTTTTGGCTTAACTGTACTTCACAGATTGGCCTTTTAAACCAACATTTCAGCCATGTGATTACATGCCAAAAATCACAACTTTGCAATCAAATGCCTGAGTATAGTTGTAGCTATACAAATAATCGTGGATTGAGAGAGATAAAACTACAATTTATCGAATGTCCACTATGCCCCATTTGTCTCCTGTATCCTACCCCATTTTATCAGCACTGTAAAGTAGAATTTATGATATCCTGTTTATAGATAAGAGAACTGAGGTTCAGAGTGCCTTGATTCACCCTTTTCTCTAGTTCATTGAGTAGAACTTGGCAAAGAGAGGCTCAATAAATATTGGTTAAATACTAATTAAAAGACAAACTGACTAAATTGGCATCTTAAAATGTCTCCCAGGAGATAACAGACCTGAATTTGAACTTGAATTGATAGGCTTCAAAACTCAGATGATTTCCATTAGTCCAGAACTGGCTGTGACAGCCTTAGTAGCATCAGGGTCAAGTCTAAATATTGGAGAAGAGGAGTAGTCTTAGGGGTGAGAGTTGCAGGTCCACTTTGAAAGTGAGATTGAAGCAGGAAATAAGGTAATTATTCAAACTGACAACACTTTATATTAAATGCTACAGTTGGTTTGATGTGGAACATCTGTTTAATATGACTTATAAAATAAAGCTTTCCCTCTGATGTTTCTGGATCTTAAGTATCCTAGAAAATGCTGGGTGATCTACATCCTTTGAATATTAATGAAGCAAATTAGCTCCAAAAATGCCCTACTGTGTCTCAACTCCAGGAACCAACATGACTTATTAGGCTCCTGTTGATTAGAAATGTTAAAGTGGATTTTCTTTCTTTTCATTTTAATTAAGTAAATTTGACAGGCTTTCTTGATTCTCAATTGGCCAAGACTCTCAAAAGTGTGGAGTAAGAAGAAAACAGTACCCTCTTCTAAACAAGCCTTGCTGGCCTGTGTTGCATTTTATTATTTCTTGAAGGACCCCATGAAGCAATCTTTAAGTTTTAAGACAAATGAAATCTAAAGATTTTGCTCAAGGGAGAGAAGGTAGAAATAAAGAAAACAATATTTTCTATGATTGCAGATAAGAGGGTATGGAGATTACAATTTGGGTCAGGTTGGTTTGCTGCGTGTCACAATACTAAGCAGCAAGCATGGTTTTAATTCTCTGCAATCCAACTGAACCATAACAAAAGGCTGCAGTGATTCAAAGGAACTTAGTTTTTTTCATCCAGTTGGATTGATGCACAGCCATAGAGACTCTGTGCAAGATCTTAGCTGAAACCTTATCCAAGCTGCAAGGAGCCAAGAAAGACATATACTTTGATTTCTGTCTTTTATTTTCAGCATCACATAAAAGCATCTTAATCCTAAGTTGTGCCATTCTATGGTAGGTTTATAACCACATAAATACCTTCTGAGAGTGCAATGAAGAGAAACAAGGTATAAAGACCTGGAACAGGAAGGCTTGGGGATATGCAGGAAAAGGAAGAAACCTTGTCTTTCTTTGAACTTCCTTCCTATATTGCATCAGCTTCTCTTCTGTTAATGATGAGAGTTAGAAAGCTCCCAGCTAAACTGGACTACAAATGATCAGTTAATAAAATCTTCTTTTAGGGCATTATTATCCCCATTTTACAGATGGCTTCACTGTGCCAAAGAGCGTAGAAGGAATTTCTTAATTGTCACAATAACTAATTAATTAAAATGTATTGAGACACTGGTCTAGTAAATGTGTCGATTACCATAGAAACAGAAATAAATAAAACATAACTACTGCTCTAAGGAACTCCTGTCATCACTACTCACTGTGTGTTAATCTGAAACCTTGAGTCTATCAGCTAACGATATTTATTGAGCTTCTAATCCATGCCAGAAACTAGTTTTTTGTTTGTTTGTTTGTTTTGCCAAATCACTTCTATTTTCTAGGCTTCTTTTTTTCATGCCTCTTACCCTTGACATCTATCTAAATCCAAGAAAATAGCATTAGGCAAAGAGAGAAAGAAATAGGAAAAGGGTCTTTCCTTGCTTAATCATCAAGTATCAAGTATTAATCCACTCAGCATATTGTAGGTGGGTTTGTAGAAATAAAACATAGCTATGCTATGCTTTCTCTTCTCAAAGAGCTTGCAGTATAAGAGAAAATCTGAATGGCATATAAACCATACAAGACTGAATAGCTATGGTAAAGCTCTAAGTCAATGATTCATAGCTGCTTTATATATAAATATATCCTGCCCTCCTCTCTCTCTCTCTCTCTCTATATATATATATATATATATATACACACACACACATATGTGTGTATCTTTATATGTCATCTCATATACTCGTATGCTTCCCCTGTGTATACATTATCTTATTTATATTTTTCATTTTTATTGAGAAAATACTTATGTGTGTGTGAATTAGGTGTCTCTTGGTAAAACTCCAAAAACTCTGAAGAGTATATAGCCCATTGTCTGGGAACATCTACTCCAGATACAATAAAAGGTAAAAGTAAGAAGACTATTTCTTACAAATCAATGGTAGCTCCCCCCATCTATGCTGTCCTTTCTTATCTCAAGACTTATGTGCTAAGTTAGACTCATGGTTTCAAGCAGTGGTATGCTGGAAAATTGACTCACTGGAGAGGAAAAAAAAAAAGAAGCCCTGATTTGTAGTGTTTGCCAATGTTTGTGGTGTAAGTATTCCCATCGTAAATGATTTTACACCACTAACTTGATGTCATTGAACATGAGGTTGGAAAGATATGAACAGAATTGCCTCTTGATAGTCAACAGGAAAACAACCTGAGAACACCACTGTAAGACACCTTAGAAGGTGCCTTATTCCAAACTTTGATTTTTAGGATTTAATCATACCATAAAGAGGCTTTTTTAAGGGCTTCCTTGGGAGCAATGAGAAGGCCTAAAGAGCAAACCTTCAAGCTACTATCTCTATAATTATCTAATCTTCATAAATCGAGAGGTTCTACTTTAAACTGATTTATACACTGGGTGTCTGGATAAGACAGTATTTAAACAAAGCTAGTTAGTTAACCTTTAGGTCCATGTTTTCCAGTGTGGTGTTTCCCAGAATAAAGTTTCCAAAATACATTAATACTTCATTTATTTATAAGTATTTATCTCTTCAAATATATTTAGAGTGAGATTCCATATGTTACAGTTTGGGGACTCATTTTCTCAATATTTCCTAGAATAATCTTGAGTCTTGGCCATAATTTCGATTCTAAAGATTGTAGAAGATCTCAAATACTCACATATCCCTGAAGACAGCCAGAGACAAAGATGGGAGGTGGGACTACTCTCTCCAGCCTGGAAACTGTGCTCTGTAACTTGGTCAAAGGAGACACCAAATTGGAGTGGTTTTTCAGTAGCACCATGCTGTAGCAGGTGTGTTCCACAGGTCTCCTGGGCACAAACACCTGATCAGTCTTCCCACACAGCTGGGATGTTCCTGTTGAAATGCCCTTCATTCAGGATATATAACAGCCTAGTCATTTTCTACAGCTAAACCAAACCTGGGCTTAAGCTGTCATCTAGTGCTGAACAGGAAACAGCAACCTAGTGGTAGGAAAAAGAAACCCAACAGGCAGACTACAAAGAATCCCTAAGCAAATATATTCAGTAAAAATAAAATAATACAGAGAGAAAAGACTGGAATAAATGATTAATAATTCAATGCAAAGATGCATGTATTAATACATCCACAAAAAACATCAGTAAACATGAAACCATGATCTCCCTAAACAGACAAAGCAAGGAACCAGTGACTGACCCTAAAAAGACAATGATACATTTTCTGAACTGAAAAATTCATAAGAAGCCTTCAAGAGAAGAATAGTTTAAAGAGGAAGGAATCAGTTAGCTTGAAGACAAGCTGTTTGAAAATACAATCAGAAAATAAAAAATAACTTTAAAAAATCCCCCAAAATTGCCTATGATATAGAACACTACCTCAAAAGACCAAATCTAAGAATTATTGATGTTCAAGAGGAAATTAAACAAGAACAAGAAGTAGAAAGCTTTTTCAAATAAATAATACCAGAAAACTCTCCAAAACTTGAGAAAGATATAAATAGCTCAGGAATATCATAGAACACCAAACAGATTTAATCCAAATAAGACTACCCTGAAGCATTTAATAATCAAAACTCTCAAAGGTCTAGGACAAAGAGAGGACCCTGAAAAGCAGCAAGAGAAAAGGAGCCATAACATATAAAAGAGCTACAGTTTATCTGGCAACAAACTTCTCCATGGAAACCATATAGGCCAAGAAATATTGGGATGACATTTTCAAATGCTGAAAGAAAAAAAAACCCTGCCATTCAAAAGTGGTGTGTAAGACAACCTATGCTTCAAATATGAAAGAGAGATAAAGTCTTTTCCAGACAAACACTAAAAGAATTCATCACCACCAGATTTGCCTTAAAATAAATGCTCTAGGGTGTTCTTCAATATGAAAAACAAAACAAAACACTAACATGCAAAAAGGAAACACATGAAGGAATAAAATCCACTGATAAGGTTATTACACAGACAAACACAGAACACTCTACCATGGTGACTGTGAAGTGTAGTTAACTCATAACTCTGGTATAAAGTCTAAACCACAAATCTAACAAAAACAATGATAGTTTCAGAACACTGTTAAGAGATATGCAATAGAAAAATATGTAAATTGAAACAATAAAAAGTAAAGATGGTGGTGGTATTGAAGTATAGAAGTTTTTTCTTTTCATATCTGTTTATTTCTATTATTTGCTTTTGATCAAAGATAAGTTGTTATCACTTTAAAATAAGTTGTGACACCTATAAGATGTTTTCTTTAAGCCCTGTGATAACCACAGTGCAAAACCCTATAATAGGTACATTAAAAATAGAAAGCAATGGATTAAAAAATACTGTCAGAGAAAATAACCATAAAGGAAGACAGTAAGAAAGGAAGAGAGGAATTACAAGATAGGCAGAAAACAAGCAACAGTATGTCAGTAGTAAGGCCTTACTTATAAACAATAACATTGGGTGTAAATAGACTCAATTCTCCAATTCAAAGAA
This sequence comes from Cebus imitator, assembly GCF_001604975.1. Lineage (NCBI taxonomy): Eukaryota > Metazoa > Chordata > Mammalia > Primates > Cebidae > Cebus > Cebus imitator. Next base: position 361,065 of record NW_016107617.1, read on the forward strand.
TTGACTGAATGGATAAAGGAACAAGGCTCAACTATATGTTGCCTCTAAGAAAACCATTTCACCTAAACAGACTCACATAGAGTGAAAGTGAAGGGATGGAAAAAAAATATTTCATGCAAGTGGAAACAAAAAAAAAGAACAAGAGGAGTTATGTTTATATTCCCCCAAAATAGAGTACATGTTGAAGGCTGTATAAACAAACAAAGAAGGTCACTATATAATGGTAAAAGGGTCAATTCAGCAAGAGAATATAACAATTTTAAATATGTACTCAACACCAGAGCACCCAAGTATATAAAGCAAACATTAATAGGTCTAAAGAGAGAGTTAGCCTGCAATACAATAGTGGGGGATTTCAACACTCCACTCCGTTGTCAGTAATAGAGAGATTACCAGACAGAAAATCAACAAACATTGGAGTTAAACTACACCAGATAGTTTAACTACTAAACCAGATAGGCCTAATTGACACTCATAGAACATTTCACCCAACTACTGCAGAATATACATTCTTTTTATCAGCACATGAAACATTCTTTAAAGTAGACTATATCTTAGGCACAAAACAAGTCTCAAAATATTTTAAAAAGTAGAAAGTATCAAGTATCTTTTCTGACCATGCTGGAATAAAACTAGAAATCAATAACAAAATGGACTTTGTGAAAAACATAAATGCAAGAAAAATGTAAAATTTCACATAAAAGCCCCAGAAACTGATTGTTTCATTGCTAAATTGTAGCAAACATTTAAATAATTAATGCTAATTCTGTCAAATGATTTCAAAAAATTGAAGAAGAAAGAGTATTTTTAAGCTAATCTGCAAGTTCCGCATTAATCTGATACCAAAACCAGGCAAGGACACAACAAATAGAGAAAACTACAGGCCAATATCCTTGATAAGCATAGATGGAAAATCCTCAATAAAATACTAGCAAGCTGAATTCATCATCATGTTAAAAAGGACCATTTCTCACAATAAATTGAATTACTAGTTTTATTTCAGAACTGCAAGGATGACTCAACCTATGCAAATCAATAAACATGATCTATCACATTAGCAGAATTGAGTGCAAAAACCATATGATCATTTCAATAGAGGCTGAGCAAGCATCTGATAAAATTCAGTATCCCTTTATGATAAAAATCTTCAACAATCTGGGTATAGAAGGAACATGCCTTAGCATAATAAGGGCCATATATGACAAACTCACAGCTAACATCATAGTGATGAGGAAAAAATGAAAGCCTTTTTCTTAAGGTCTGGAATGAGAGAAGCAAAGATGCCCACTTTTACCACTTTTATTACACACAATACTGAAAGTACTGACTCAGAGCAAATAGGCAAGATAAATAAAGGGTATCCAGATTGGAAAGGAAGAAGCCAAATTAGTCTTGTTTATAAACAGCACGGCTTTATATTTAGAAAATCCTAAATATGCACCCCCCTCAAAAAAATCTGTTCAAACTGATAAATACAGTAAAGTTGCAGGACACAAAATCAGCATACAAAAATCAGTAGCATGTCTATATGCCAACAGCAAACAATGTGAAAAAGAAGTCAACAAAACAATCTTATTTCAATAGCTACAAAGAATTTACAATACCTCCCAACAAATTTAACCAAAGAAGTGAAAGATCTATATGAGGAAAACTATAAAAACACTGATGAAAGCAAATGAAGAGGATACAAAAAAGAAAAGCTATTTCATGCTCATAGATTGAAAGAATTAATATTGTTAACATGTCAATATTACCCAGAACAAGCTAGAGATTCAATGCAATCTTTATCAAAATAGCAATGACATTCTTTACAGCAATAGAAAAAAACTTCTAAAATTTATATGGAACCACAAAAGATCCCGAATAGCCAAAAAAATTCCTGGGCCAAAAGAATAAATGTGGAGGAATCACACAATCCAACTTCAAAATATACTGTAAAGCTATAGTAACTAAATCAGAATCAAAATGATATTGGCATTAACAACAGACATGTAGACAGATGGAACAGAATAGGAAGCTCAAAAAATCCACACATTTACAGCTAACTTATTTTTGACAAAGTAATGAGAACATTCAGTGGGGGAAAGGACATTTTATTCAGTAAACAGTGCTGAGAAAACTGGGTAACCATTTGCAGAAGAATGAAACTGGACTCTTATCTCTTGCTATATACAAATATCAAATCAAAATGAATTAAGAGCTTAAATCTGAGACCTGAAAGTATAAAACTACTAGAAGAAAACATTGGAAAAATGCTCCATGACATTGGTCTGGGCAAAGATTTTTTTTTTTTTAATGAAACTTCAAAAGCAGAGTCAGCAAAAGCAAAAATAGACAATAGGATTATACCAACCTAAAAAGCTTCTGCACAGGAAAGGAAACAATCAGCGAAGTGAAGAGACAACCCACAAAATAGGAGAACATAATCTACGCAAATACAAATTATCCATCTGACAAAGACATAATAACCAGAATATATAAGAAGCTCAAACCAGTCAACAGCAGCAGCAGCAGCAACAACAACAACAGCAGTAATAATCCAATTTAAAATGGAAAATATCTGAATACATATTTTTCAAAAGAAAATATACAAATCGCCAACAGGTATATTAAAAAATATTCAACATCACTAATAATCAGAGAAACACAAATCAAAACCACAATGAGATATCATCTTACCCCAGTTAAAATGACTTTCATCAAAATAATAGAGAATAATGGATTCTGGTGAAGATGTAGAGAAAGGGTAATCCTCATAAACTGTTGCTAGGAATGTAAATTAGTACTGACAGTATCGAAAAGAGTATGAAAGTTTTTCAAAAAACTAAAAATATAACTACCATATGATCTAACATATACACTACTGAATATATATATGCAAAAGAAAGGAAATCAATATATTGAAGACATATCTGCACTTATTTCAGCACTATTCATAACAGGAAATTTATGGAATCAACCAATCACCCAATATATGGAACGAATTAAGATATATATATGTATATATATATACATATATATATATATATATATATTTATAATTGATATGTATATCAACCATATATAACAGCCAATACATGGAATCAACCATATCAACCTAAGTCAACATGGAATCAACCTATCCATTAATCTATCATTAATCCATTAATAGATTAATGGATAAAGAATATGTAATACATTATACACAATAAAATATTATTCAGCTATAAAAATAATGGAATCCTGTTATTTGCAGCAGCATGGATGGAACTGAGGGTCAGTATTTTAAGTGAAATAAGCCAAATACAGAAAGACAAATATAGCATGTTCTCTCTCATATGTGGAAGCTACAGAAGTGGATCTCATAAAGATAGAGAGTAGCTTTGTGTTTAACAGACACAAAAAAGAATAAAGGGGGAGGAGGATAAAAAGAGGTTAATTAATGGACACAAATATGCAGTTAGATAGAGAAAATAAGACCCAGTGCTCAATAGAGCAGTATGGTGATTATTGCTAACAATAATCCATTGTACATTTCAAAATAGCTTGAAGAGAATAATTCAAAAGTTTCTAATCTAATCTTTACATATTATATAAATGTATAAAAATATCACAAGTACTCTGAAAACATGTACATCTATTAGGTTTCAATTAAAAAAATTATAAGAAAGTCCTAGGCTAATAAAACAAGATTTCCAAGAATATCTGGAGGCTTATATTCTCATCATCATCTCCAGTTCGAAATTCTTGCTATAACTTTGGTTTTGTTTTACTTTCTTAGCTTTTAATTCCATTCAACCATCATCATTCTCTGAAAAACTTCCTCTTGTTAACATCCCACTTACGTGGTGACAGCTATACCTAATGTGTGTTATTTCAAGCATAGAAGAAAATAAATAGACCACACTATTTCTGAGATTATAAGATGAACATTTTTCACATTATGACATCTCTGAAAGTGGGAACCACCTTATAAAATGAAGTTACAGTTTAACTGGTAACTTTTTAACGGTTACATAAAATAATGATGCATCTTGCAAACAACATAATCTTTGACTTGATGAAATAATGGCATTATGAATGAATATTTGATAAATATAAGCTCTAAAAACCTGCAGACCTGAGTCTCCTGGAACATTATAGATGCCTCATTTGTACTTGCCAAATGTATGAATAAATGTAAGTTTATTGTTTCTGTTGGACCACATCAACTGTGATATGAAATTCAGTCAGTTCTGTCTTCTAACTTAAACACCTTAAACACAGATACACATGAACATCCATACATAAGTGCTTGTTTGTGTCTGCACACACACAAACATACACACACATACAGACACACATGACTTTCAGAAGTAAGCTCTCCTCACAAATTGAAATCGGATGTTAGACAGCTCTTCAAGCAATCCAGAGGCCACCTCTTCAACTCAGGTTCCAGAATAGACCTTCTCTTTCCATCTTTTGTCTCTTCTTCTGATTCATTTTCTTCCTTTCCCTCTCTTCTAGGTCCCTTCCCAATCAGAACTAAACCTAATTCTTTTTCTTTTCTTATGCAGAGTGAGTTAGTTATCTCCAGTTCTTCCAAATCCAGTGCAAGAAACATTGCCACTTCAGAGGACTGTGTGAGTTATTGAACTGGAGATCTGATATGGTTAGGCTTTGAATTCCCACCCAAATTTAATCTTGAACTGTAATTCTCAGGCATTGAGGGAGGGCGGGAGGTGACTGGATCATGAGGGTGGTTTCCCTCATGGTGTTCTCATGATAGTGAGTGAGTTCTCACAAGATCTAATGGTTTTATAAAGGGCTCTTCCCCCTTCACTGTCTCTCTCTTGTGCCTGCTGTCATGTAAGATGTACTTGCTTCCTGTTCCCTAATGATTGTAAGTTTCCTGAGGGCTCCCCAGCTGTGCAGAATTGTAAGTCAATTAAACCTCTTTCCTTCATAAATGTATTAGTCTGTTCTCACACTGCGATGAGGAAATACTTGAGACTGGGAAATTTATAAAGAAAAAGAGGTTTAATGGACTCACAGTTCCATATGACTTAGGATGCCTTGCAATCATTGCAGAAGGCAAAGGAAGGGTAAAGGCAGGCAAGAGAGCTTGTGCAGGGATGTTGCCCTTTATAAAATCATCAGATCTCATGAGACTTATTTAGTATCATAAGAACAGTAGGGTGAAAACCCACCCCCATGATTCAATTACTTTCTACCGGGTCCCTCCCACAACACATGGGAGTTATCAGAACTACAATTCAAGATGAGATTTGGGTGGGGACACAGCCAAATCATTTCAATAAATTACCCAGTATCAGGTATTCTTCATAGCAGTGGGAAAACAGACTAATACATGTTCTTTCTCCTATACTCCATGTATGAGGAAAAGTAAAGGGTAGATGGGCTTCTGTTTTTGTTGTTTACATGCACACCTCTTCTATAACTTTCCCAAACAGTGGTCCACTTTCTTCAGTTTTATTTCCTATAATGATAGATTACTCACTATCTCCCACAGTAAATAAGTCCATTTTCAGACAGTTCTAATTGTCAGAACCTTCTCTTATATATTGACTGGATATTTTCTTCATTGAAAGGCCTGTCCAGCTATTTTGAATTCACACAAATGTATGCCTAATAATTTCTCTTCCACACAACAGCTATTGAAGGATTTAAAGACAAGGGTCATATTACCTTTGAATCTTCCATTCTACATGTCATTATTTCTTTTTATGGTTTCTTGAATATCAAGACTCCCAGATTATTTATCATCATGATCTCTGTCCTTAGATTCCAGTTTGTCAGGCTTCAACTAAGGGTGCAGCAGCCAGATATGAGTGATATACTTCAACTGTAGCTTAGGAGCACATAGACTTCATTTTCTTCACAGTATTTTCTTTCATACAACCTATAATTTCAAATTAGCTTATTTTTCTATTTATTGTCTCAGGTCTCCAGTAGAATGTCATTTCATTGAAAACATTGTTCTTGTCTTTCTGTTTTCCATTTTATCATATACATGTCTGGCAAACAGAACATGTTTAGTGTATTGACTGAATGAATGAATAAATGAATGAGCTGTTTTTTCTCTAGCATCCTTCACAAATACTCATATATTTTGTATTCATATATCTCACTTGTGACTTTAGTGTCCTCAGGTGCTGCTTATAAAGACCTAAACAAAAAAACTATTTGAGAGACCTCACTCAGCTTGAGTTTCACTTCTTTCATATTAGTATCTATTAATATAGAAAAATAATAAAGATCTGAAAATTGATAGTTCAATATACATCAATATCTATCTTCTGACAAAAAGTAGAAGCAAAACAGAAATTGAGTGATGCCCCTTTTTTCTATTTCCCATCATTTTTTAGCCATTTTCTTTATGATCTGTAAGAAGATTTAAGAGGGCACTTAAATTCAACAGGGATGCCAGGTCTAGGGGGGATTCTGTACTGAATGCCCCAAACCTGCCTTACTGATAGGATTTATATTTTTGATTACACCCCAAATTCTCTTTTATCTTGAGCCTTTCCTCTTCTTGTGTGTAATCATTATTGCATAATGCACAATAAAATGTTCTCAAGAGCAAGAACCCTATTTGTTCTCTTCAACAGTGTATTCAAATTTGATTGTTGTTTCAGCAATTGATGTTCAAAACTCAGGAGAGCTTGTATGACTTTAAGGAGCATCCTTGAACTCAAATGATCACACATGCCTAGGTTCAGAGGAAGTTAATTTGGTTCTACCCATATATCAAGAGCCAAAGGGAGGAAGGTAAGATCCACAGAAGAAAAACTTATCAAGTGGTGAGGGTAGGAATAGCCATTGAATTTTCATAGTCATATTATAGACCATTCTGTAGATGCTAAATTTAGAAACTCATCCTCTAATAATTTTGAAAAGTGTCCAAATATATAATTTGCTTTAAAAACAAGTTGTGGCAAAGTGAAAATAGTATGATGTATCCAAAAATATCAAATGATAAAAATCTTTGTGTGTGTGTTTTGTTTAGTACATGGAGAAGGCTATAGGAAAGATACTCACTGGTGTTAGTTAACCTAGGAGGCAAGGAATAAAAAACGTCCAGTGTGGTTGATGGCTACAGTTTTTATTTATGTATGTTGTGTTATTTTCTTGGTTATGCAAAATATGTGTTAATCTGTCTCCTAAAAAGGAGAAAGTTCAAAAAAAAAATTAAATGAAAAACAAATCTCAAGGCTCATAACTCTCCAAAAGAGAAACCAAAGTAAACCTGGGGAAAAGTAAAATCTTTAGGCATGTTCTACCTGTTTCATTTCATAACTCCCCATGATGGTTAATTTGTGTGTTAACTTGAATAGGCTGAGCTAATGCCAGATACCAGATAGCTGGTAAAACATTATTTCTGGGTGTGTCTGTGAGGCTGTTTCTGAAAAAAATTAGCATTATAATTGGTAGATTGAGTAAAGAAGGTTGTTCTCACCAATATGTGTGTGGAGGGACATCATTGAATTTGTTGAGGCCCCAAATAGAAGGAAAAGGCAGAGGAAGAATAAATTTATATTACTGAGCTGGAGTGTTCATCTTCTCCTGCCCTTGGGCGTCGGAGTTTCTGGTTCTCCGGCCTTTGGACTCCAGAACTTATACCAGCTGTCCTCCCAACCCTGACCTTAGTTTCTGGCCTTCAGCCTTGGACTGGGATTATATCATTAGCTTCTCTAGTTCTCAGGCTTTTAAACTTGGACTGAATTACTCTACCAACTTTACTGGTTTTCCAGCTTATAGACAGCAGAGTGTACTTCTTGGCCTCCATAACTGTGTGAGCCAATTCTCATAATAATTCTTTCTTTCTTTTTCTCTCTGTCTCTACACTGCCCCCCACCACAAATACATTTATATATATAAATTTAAAAATATATTTAAATAAACAACATATAATATTTAATCTATTTTTATTTAAATATAGAATATAACTTTATTTGATATTTAAATATGTTCTTGAAATATATTTAATATATAATTAATTTATATTCTTTTATTTGAACATATATGATTTAAATATATAAATATATATATTATATATTGTAATTATAATATAAATATAATTATAATATAATAATATAAATATTATAATTATAATATAATTATATTTTTATAATATAAATACATTATAAATATTATAATTAATGTAATATAAATATTATATTAATATTTATAATATAAATCTATTATAAATATAACTAATATAATATAAATATATTAATATTTATAATATAAATATATTATAAATATTATAATTATAATATATGATATATATTTATATAAATCATATATGTTCAAATAGAATATAATTATAAATATAATTATAACATATGATATATATATATATACATATAAAAAATAGAGAGAGGATGAGTTCTTTACAAATTACCTAGTCTGTCATATGCTGTTACAGTAGCATAAAACAAACCAAGACATATCCTGATTTCTTATCCCTCTGTCTAGTGTTAGGGTCCATCCATGCATTGGTTCTGAACTCATTGAGAAGCCCTGTGTGACCACATGAACATCTTTAAATATTGTTTTTCAAAATGTGGTCCAGAGGCCACTACATCCCAGTGATGGCTAAGTGAAGTTATTAAAATGTGTATTCTTGCATATACCTTGATCCTACCACAGACAGCTGTATTCAATCAGAATCTCTGCATCTTGAACCTTGGAATATGCATATTATATTCTCTACTCTTTCCCTTCCCCTTTAACACATACCCAGGTCATTCATTTGTAACGTCATATGTGAAAACAATGGTGTTTCGGAATCTCCTTTTTCTTAATCGCCTAGCTGGAACTTTCTAGATTTTGTCAATGGGGAGCTCTCTTGTAAAAATTTGGGCTATAGAGTTATACCACTTATTTTCTGAGCTCCTTGCAATAAACTCCCTCAAAAGCATATACAAACTTTTTTAGGTTAGTGAATATAAACTTCCATAATGTTTAAACTCCAGCCAGTCTGTTACAACTCATGCTGATGATGTGCTTGTTGAGGGTGTAAAAGGGCCCTCTTCAATAATAACTAGGTGGGCTCTATTTATTTCTAAGTGCTGGCTATTAATGAATAAAAATAATTACATGGTGCAGTCCAGAGCCAGTGCAATTTGTAATTGTATAAAAAAAGACACAATTAACACCAGGCTTGGGAACTGCTATTGTAATGAGCATTTGATATGAAAGGATCATTATTTTTCTTAAAAGTTATAGGAAGAGAAGACTTAATGTGCCAGTTGGTTTTTGTAGACTAGCTAAATGACTTAATTATCACTGTTAGAAACTGGGTTTTGAAATTGCAATACAAATTGCAGAGGGCTGAACTTTGTGTTGAGATGGGTGACATTAGAGAAAGGAAGGAAAAGGGAGAATTAACGTGCATCCCACTAGGTCCTTTTGCTATTGCATCTCATTGAATCTACAAAACAATTCCATTTGAGGTTTATGGAAGCAAGGAGTAAAGAACATTCAGAGATGCAATGGAAATGCCAGGTGGTCCTATGAAATGAGGGATACTCAGGGCTCCCCTACAGCTGTACTTCAAGGTGGGCAGAGAAGAGGTGCTCTGAGAACTGTTTATATCTTCTCCAGAACTGCACTGTTCTGTTTAGGGAGGTCACCTCACCCTTGACTGCCACAGCCCACCCCATACTTCTTGGCACCTTCATATTTCTTGTGTTTCATATTTCTTCATATTTCATATTTCTCAAGCTCTCTGCCTTGAATTTCCTGCCTCGTCTATTTTGCTACTTTCAATTCCAACTACTCCTTTTGCATCTACTCAAGTCACATCTTAACCAGGACAATTTCTTGCAGAATTCTAGCTGACTGTGAAGTTCCATATCATTTCTAGTCAATAGAGCTGGGATACCCTGCCCTTAATCATCCATGGATGTTTCCTTCACCTCAGCTCTGCCTTTTTCATGTAGATGCATATGGCTTTTCATATCAAGAATGGATTTAGGGAAAGAGGGGATGCATCAGTTGGGATAAAGATCAGTCAAGAGTGACAAAAAAATCAAAATGATGGTGGCATATGAAACAAGATATTTGTTTCTTTTTCATGTAAACATATACAGTCTAGGGTTGATACAATGGTTCTCTGATTGTTGGAAACCCAGGCTCTTTGTTTACCTGCCATTCTCAATATATGGCTTCCATTTTTAGTTTCAAGATTTTAATTTATGTTGACAACGTACCCAAATAATAACTAACATTGATAGAATAATTTTCATGCTCCTATATCTTAGGCCTCCCCTTCCTCCAAGCAGAAATCAAGACAAAAGCTTGCCTATAAATGGTTTATTTGGGAATGTGACATTAAGGAGTCAATAGTGAGGGACAAGGAAGAATCTGACAGAGAAGGAGGAAACAAATGCAACTATGTGTTATGCGGAGAGGCTGCTGGCATTAATTCCTTGGAACATTTCAAAGAGCTGTTAAAAGGTAATTTTGCAAGTAGAATATAGTCATAATTTTCACAGGGACATGAAACTGAGCACATGTTACATATTCAACTCATAATCAATGAGGGAACTACACAGATATTTTACTTACTTCAAAAGAGACTCCAAAGAACAAATACATGTATAGATTGGGGATATTAAAATGAAGGTGCAAATGGAGGCAAAACCAGTTTTTACCCCAGTGGAAAAGGGAGTCTTTTGCGCAGGACACACTTGGCTTGTCTATAGCCAGAAATTATTTTGTCTTGCTATCAGTCATTTATAATTTAGAGAATTGTAAGGTAGTTTCCATAGAACAGATAACCTGGGGCGGGGGTGGGGAGCAGGGATAGCTGCAGGGTCTACACAACGCATAGTTTTCCACGAAAGCATACATTTTCCCACACAGAGTTGTAAGGAAATGTTCACCGTTGTCATTTTCCCTTGGTCAATGATGCCCCACCACTCCAGGTTGGGTATGTTGAGTACCAGCCACTACCCTGCAGATGCCCCACACTACCAAGGCAGGGAAGCCTGGGAGCAGAAAGCTAGAAGAACATGGTGTGCACATCAGGTCACATCTTCACAAAGCTGGCCGGAGCCTGCACGGACCTGTTTAATGCAGCAGTAGCTAAAAGAAAAGGTGAGGCTGAGAGAATTGGCATTGATATACTTTATTCATGTTATATATATATATCCTCCAAATACATGTATTTTATAGATGGGAAAACTGAGGCTCAGATGGGGTTGAATTCCATTGGCCAAGATCACACAGTCAATTCAATAGGAGATTCAGATATCTAATTTACAGTCTGACTAGCCATCACTCCAAACACTAACATTTTACTTGCTATATTGCTTTCTATTTGTGACACTAAACTTAATCCATTGCTTAGAGTAGAATTTAAGTGCCAAAGAGAATAGCTACAATCGCTGGATTTATTTAAAACAAGGAACAAAAATCCCCAATGGAAAACTGTTATGACATCAATGGCTCAGCTGGGGCAAGAAATGATTGATTGTGTGTTTAATGTCATTGGTGTTGCCTGATCTTAGAAACCCACAGGCACCCCACCCTGACCTTTGCTGAACCAGCGGTAACATTTCTCCTTTTTTTCTTCAAAGCCAGAATGTATTATGAAAGCAAGTATGGGGCTATTTGGAAAAGGGGAAACATTGCCTACACAAAATCACTCCAAAAACTTAGTAAGTCTTAGTGAAAACAAAATTTGAAAGCAGCTTGGTCCCCACTGTCACCAGCTGTACAAATTATTGTCCCTTTTGCAGGCAGTAGAGCTAGGATTGAAAGGGTGGGTTCTCAGAGAACCACTGGACACTTAATCACCGATCTCTGGAGACTTATAGGTTAGGCTAGGGGAAACATTTGAGCATGATGATTCATTTCTGTGGTGTACATTTGAGGCTGATTATATATACATATGTTCCCTTAGCTGTGATTTATCTTCTTCTCTGAAAATATTTTTAAGCCTAAAAATCCTTTTCATGCCCCAGTGGGAAAGCCTCCTGTGGTTACCTTCAGCCAGGTTACTTTGACAATAAGAAATCAAGCTACATTTGTGAGTGCCTCTCACTGCTGCTTGGTGTAAGTAAATATTACTGACTTTAGAATTTGTCTGGAAAAAGAAAAGGGCCACCCTAGTGGGTCATGGAAAGAAGAGTTTGCAGAATTTAGTGATCACATTTCTGACATGGGATTTCTGACTTTGGGCAGGTTGCTGATACCCTGGCATGTTAGGAGATAGGGGTGAGGACCCCTTACCTCCTTCAAAGGGGCTGGGGAAGGCAGAATAAGAAGAATGCATTGGGAATTACCTCACAAATGATTAAGTACTGCACTTACCTGAGACTCAGCAGATGGTAATACCTTTCTCTCTGACCTTCCAGTAAAGAAAGGCTGAGGGTGTGAATTTTCTTTTGAACTCAGTCAAGGCCACAATGCAGTGGGCTAGGCTGATATCATCCAGGTATGTGCTAACATTATCCAAGGCTAAACCTAGAGGAAAGGAGAGAAACAGTCTCCTGGCTTGTCTCTGGGAAAGACCTCATGATTATAAAATCATGTGGTTTTTTTTGTTATATCCTAGATTCTATGCTAAGCACTTTTTATATGTTCCTCATGTAAATCTTATAGCAGCTCTAGAAGGTAAGTCCTGTTATTTGCCCCATTTCCCACTTGAGGAAATAGAGGCATCAGAGGCTTCAGCCATATGCCCACCATCACACAACTGTAAGTGGCAGCATCAGGGTTCGACCCCAGACTCCAAAACCCACCCTGTCAACAACTATGCCAGGCTTCCCAGTCATCACAAGGCTTTGGTCAGAATCTGATGGTTCAAGATTGCATACTGTCACCCCAGGGATTCTGGAAAACTTTCTTGTGCTTTCCTCTCTTAAATCCTTGTCACGTTTCCTCTTTTGCCTAGGATAACCTCCCTCTGGACATGATCATAGACTGAGTCTTATTTGCTGTGTTTTATTCAGCACAGGATAGGTGACCAGTAAATATGATTTTGTGAGAATAAAGGAATAAGTGAATGAATGAATGAAAAAAATGAGGGGAATGGGCATTATGAACCTGATGGTGACTGCAATATAAATCACTGTTCTTGTTTACTGAAGATCTTTCATAAGCCTTGGATTAAGAAGGGCAAGTAGCGGCCGAGCGCGGTGGTTCACACCTGTAATCCCAGCACTTTGGGAGGCCAAGGCAGGTGGACCACAAGGTCAGGAGTTCAAGACCAGCCTGGCCAACATGGTGAAACCCCCTCTCTACTAAAAATACGAAAATTAGCTGGGCATGGTGGCGTGTGCCTGTAATCCCAGCTACTCGGGAGGCTGAGGCAGGAGAATTGCTTGAACCAGGACCTGGGAGGCAGAGGTTGCAGTGAGCCAGCAGGAAGGGTTGACCATCTGCTGCAGAGTTTGAGAGGCCTGATCTACTGTCTGAATGAGGGCTTCTGTTTTTATTTTATTTTCCTTGTAGTCAGCCCCCTTGTGGTCACACGTAGTTCAAGAAAATCTTCAACAATTTTTCTCATCCCCTGTCAGACTGACTCCCTTGAGGATAAAGAAACCAATCTAAATTGCTCATTTATCACTGGAACTGTACTTTGTTTGAAGGCACATATAATTCTATTTTTCTTGTAATATTTACATGGTTACCAAGAAGGCCTAGTGTTCCCATCAGCTTGGCTAAACTTTAAGTAGATTTCTTCCTGACTCCAGGCCCCTAACCTTCCATTTCTTAAAGCATTTTCTTTAGAAAAGTTACAAATGTAAATTCTTTCTTTGTCCTTTAAAGATATAAATTTTCTCCCAGGCTTTTGTCAGTTTTGCTCAGGAATGTCTTTCTCAAGAACCTGGGAGCCATCACTTTAAAATGTCATCATCCAGAAAGATAGGGCCCCTATCTTCTGGTCTCTGTGGGAGAGTGGGAAACTAACTCCCATAAGTGACAATTAACAATTACCAATAATGTCCTAATCACATTGAATAACCTCCTCCCTAACATCCTTCATTACTTTTCCATTAGCTCACTCTAGTATTTAAAAATCCTTTTGTTTCAGTGAAGTCCAGTTCAATTATTGCAATAGTCTAGACCACTATAGCAGTAGTTTTGAATAAAGCCTTCCTTGCCATTTTAACAAGGGTCCAGTGTAATTGTTTCTTGCAAAATGGACAGAATATTCAATGGTATTAACCATATGGAAGCAACGTTATTACAATTTATAATTAAAAACAGAAAAATTGCAGTTATTCTTAGTTCTTTCCTTTCTTATACTCCACACTTATTAGGAAATCAGCCTGGCTCTACCTTCAAAACTTGTTTAGATTCTGACCACATCCCACATCTCCACTAAACCACCCTGGTCTGAGCCACTACCCTTTCTTGGCTGGATTATTTCAGTAGGACCTTCATTGGTGGACCTTCATTCCACCCTTATCTCCCACCACCAACTCTATAGTCTATTTTGCACGAAGTAGTCAGAGTGAGACAGTATTAATGCTCTATTAATTCTCTGCCCGTCTCCTTCCATATTCTCTGAAGGAAGGCTACCAATGATGCCCTCTGCTTGAGCCCAGTGGTTCTCAAAATATGGTCCATGGACTAGCAACATCAGCATCACTTGGGAATGTTGAGAATTTGAATTCTCAACATTCCTGCTTGCCGAAGAAAAGATTCTTGGTGTCAGATCCAGCAATAGATATTTTAAATGAAGCCCACTGGATGGCTCTGATGCACATTAGAGTTTGAGAATCCTTCTCCACTCTATTTCTATTTCTCTTCTTGAAATCCTCTTCCTTCAGTTATCTGCTAGGCAAACTCCTCCCCATCCATAAAGCTCTTGCTCAAATCTTGCCGTTTCCTTGAGAATTTTCCCTTCTGCATTCTTGTTGCCTCTCACTCAACTATTCTTTTTTCCTCCTCGTGACATTTAACAGCTTCTAAAGTAAAGTTTACTTCTTTATTAACTATATTGTTTCTCATCTATTAGGTACCTGCCTGGAATATAAGCTCCATGGGAGCAAAAGTATTTGTTTTACTCACTCTGTACTCTAGGTGTCTAAAACAGTGCCTGGTGTAATATACCCTTGATAGATAATTTGCAAGTGTTATCACTGAGGAGCAAGCTGCAGTGTAGGTTAACACCTCTTTAACTTTTGTTGATCCTCTGCCTTTTTTACAAAAAAGACCAGATCTCAGACTGAGAGCCTTTCTTAAGTAAGAATACTTAGCTGGAATTTTAACAAATCAACTGTATTTTCATTTTATTTACTTTTTCAACCTCTGTGTTTGGCGATAGATTCCAGTTTTCCACTAACTAGTAATTTAAGACTTCCTTTTGAAATAACATTAAGGGACATAAAAATATATTGAATACGTAATAGTGCAGATGCGGCAAGATTCACAGAGGATGTGTATAAATGATAGGCATTTGGGAAATGCTGATTTTGGCAGGAAAGGAATGCCTAAGAGTGGTGACATAACAATTCAGCAAGTGGAGGGATGTCTGGGGGCAGGTGAACCTTCTAACCAGCTTCCGTCCACTTCTAGGCTGTGGTCCACCCCAGCTGGGGAGGTTGGGAGCTGGCAGGAGGACAAGCATGCAACTCAATAGTTTTTAGTCACTCACGTATTTTGATCCCCATCTTTTGCTTTCCAGCTTGGGGTCTAAGAAACATACATGAAATAGAATTTTACAGTTCAATATTTGTTTCTTTCCTGGAGTTCTTGTCTTGCCTCTCTTTGTGACTAAGAAAATTCTCCTCTGTGGCTTCATTTCTGGCCGAAAGCAAGAGGCTAAGAGAACACAGGCTGAATTCCACCAAAAACTACTGTTCATTAATTTCCAAATATGTCCTTTTCAGCACTGCCGCTATAGCCTGCCAAGATCTTGCTCTCTTGTGACACCCCAAGGACAGAAATTTGATCAAAATTTCTTGCATTTCTAAGAAAGACACTTAGTTCTATAAAGATGATTTAGTGTGGGACTGAGAGGTTAAATGCTCCTCCAAGTGCTGCCAATGTCACTTAGACGTACTTGAAACTCAAGATGAAGACTGCAAAGGCTTTAATAAAGTGACTCTTGAAAATCGTTCTTGCCTTCTTGTTTTGTATTCCAGCTCTGATTCTTTCTAGGGGTGTCCAAAAATCCAATCTAGCCTAAGGATTGTTTTAAGACGAGGAGGATGTTCATCGGTGGATGAAATACCGGACCAGATGCCAGAGACCTCGGGTAGAATTCTGAAAGCTGTAGCAATTGCTTGCCACAGGAGAGTAGAGTGCTCTGATTTTCCAGCAGCAGATGCTGGTGGTACTTCGCCCATGTCTCCTTAGTACTTGGCACTGGTACATGTCACTGGTTTCCTATTTACTATTAGCATTTGCAATTTCCTGTCTAGGACATCTCTGACTGGGGGCCTGATTAGTCTACAGGTAGAGTAGGCCCCCCTGTAGGGCCTGATTGGTCTACAGGTAGAGTGGACTGGAAGAGCCTGGGAAATACATCCTTAGAATCTTCCCTTAAACCATGAGGGAAAGAGCTGGTGGCTAAACATTCCAGCTTCCTCCCCTCTATGGGGCAGCTCTGAGGGGTGATCTGTGCACTCCCAGATCTAGTCTGGGAGTCCCCAGCAGTCTATTAGTCTGTTAGTCTCCAGCAGGACTAAGATCCTGTTGTCTACATTAGCAACCTGCTCATTAATATGCCTAGTCCTATCTATCTTTCCTTACCTAACTCTTTTCCATTTTTTTTTCCTGCTGGGGCTCCCTTTCTTCCCAAAGCAACTGCTTACACTCAAACTCTTATCTCATGGTCTGAAAAATGGGACTAATAAATTTTCTAGTTGCCTCATGAGGCTTTCTTGAGGACGTAAAGGGATACTTCTCAGAAAAATATTTTCATATTATTGAACAGTTAGAAAATATGACATATGAGGCACTCTTAGAAGCAGAGGGAAAGGCTAGGTAAGAAGTCCTAAACTTCAGACTCACCATGGTAGTCTTGTGGCCAGTCAGGGTATAAAAATGGAGCGTATCCCCTCCAGTTCTTCACAGACCCCACCCATTGTTTTGCCCTATGTCCCAGTTTCTTCTAATATTTATGTTACCCATCTTGCCCTTAAAGGCACCTAGCCTTCATGTTCTACCAGAAGTAAGGATGAGGGTTCTTTATAATTTTATACCACCAGGATTTTAATGCTGATGTACCCAAGAGTAAAAAAGGCTGATTCACAAAGAATCACCTTCACCTAGAAACATCTGCATTGCTTGTTCGTTTGCGTTTCAAGCAAGGCTAATGGTATTATACTTGGAACATCTATCAAGTACCTGCTACTTACAGAGCATTATATTAAGTACCTATTTTATGCCACTGTTGCAGCTCTTGCACTAATGGAAACATAGGGCTTAAAATTTTTTCTGGCAGTCATGATGTTAGGAAAAACTGGCCTGCACCTGATGGGTTTCTCCTTTTCATGGGAAAAATAGGAAACTAAGGGAGAAAATGTTAAGGCAAGGTATCAACAACGGTAAAGATAATTCAGAGACACTTCCCTCCCACCCACAGCTGAAAGGTGGGCATTTGTGCAAGTCACCTCCAGTATGAAGAGCAATAGTGAGAATTGTGAAGAAGCAGCAAGTGAATAAGCATAAAGAGACACGACTAAGGGCACTTGAGGACTGATCTTTTGCTAAATTTGTCACCATATATAATACAAATTCTTAGCTTTGCCCTGGATGACTAAAAGAGCAAGAATACAGCACAGAAAACGTATCTTACTATTGAGTAACCGAACACCAGAGAATCTAGAGGGTAATGCAAAACGAATTTTTACTTTCTCAGAAAACAAAATTCCCTCCTTTTCTTCCCTCTTCTTCCTCTCTTAATCTTCTCCAATTTCTGTCTTCTGCCTTGTACACACCATGAGTTTTGACAAATGTCTAATGGCATGTATATCTTGTAGTGTCACACGAGGAGTTTCACTGCCCTGAAAGTCTTCTGTGCTTCCCCTATTTATGCCTTCCTCCTTTCAGACCTTGGCAACCATTGATCTTTTTGCTTGTCTCCTTAGTTTTAAGGCAAGTATTTTATTAGTCCCATTTTGCAGATAAGGAAACTGAGTCTTGAATAAATTAGCTGGCTTCCTTAACCATGCAGTTTGCGACTAAAAGACAGGGCATGAAAACCAAAATATGCTAAAGTAACTCCCCACCAGGAGTCCAAACTAAAACCCTCACCAGGCTACAGGTAAGGCTCTCCCCATGTAATGAAGTTGACACATGGGGAGAGCCTTACCTCCCTTGGATTCCCTGTAAACAGCCGGCTCCTGCTTCGCCTATCAGTGCAAGTAAAGGGGAAGGTGCATGGAAGGAGAAACAATCAGGAAGCAGACTATGGTGAAGAAGGGCAACACAGAACTTCTCTGTACTCATTTGTTCAGTTACCATTTGTAGAGTCCCTCCTCTGTGCCTGTCACTCTGCTGGGTAAACATATATCATGGTGTTTGTTATTGAGACTGAAGCATGACCACATATGGCAATGCAAAGAGAGGCAACTGGGAGACTAAATGGTAGATAAATCCTGGAATTAGCATATGCTTTCTACCCTAGGCTGGGGGGCCTTGGCCTTAGCTTTGCAAATCAAAACCCAGGCCAAAGGCTTGCAGCTGCTTAAAGCTTCCTCAGAGGTCGCTGAAAGCTGCTAAGTGAATGTTCCCACTCTCCATCTGTCCCTCTAATCACAAACCCCTGTACTCCTGTTAGTCCCAGCAAGCTCCCATGTGGAAGATATGCGGGCAGGCAGGACCTGCTCCTGCCAGATCTTTGTTAAATGCAATTCTCTGAAGGTGCCTCTCCAACCTCAGAAGGAACCTGGAACTGCTGGCTTGGGCTCAAGTTCCCAAGAGCAACAACTCAAAGACATCATGTGGTCTGCACTAATTAGACCTGCCAAGCCCACAACCAAGGAGAGCCAGCGTGCTTAGGCAATTAGTGATGATTTGGCCAGTGTCCACCATTGCCAGATGGCCTCTGCAAGTTCTCTATGTTCTCAGAGAAATTACACATAGAGGCAAAGCTGTTGTCCTGTAAAAGCACAGACAGAATGAACATTCTAGACATGCACTGTGAAGAAGAGATTATGCCAATTATATTAATCATAAACATAGGTATCATCTGGTTCAGTGCTAGATATTATACAGATGATCAATTCAACCCTAACATCAACCCTGTGGAGTAGGTGATAAGATTATGCCCATGGCTAGGTGCAGTTGCTCATTCCTGTCATTCCAGTACTTTGGAAGGCCAAGTCAGGAGGATCACTTAAGCTCAGGAGTTTAAGAATAACCTGGACAACATGACAGAATCCCATTTCTACAAAAAATGCAAAAATTAGCTTGGCGTGGTGGCACATGCCTGTAGTCCTGGGTACTCGGAAGGCTGAGTTGGGAGTCAGATGTTGCAGTGAGCCAAGATTGCACCACTGCACTCCAGTATTAGTGATAGAGTAAGACCTTGTCAACACACACACACACACACAGATTATGCTCATTTTACAGAAGAGAAAACTCAGGATTTAACAAGTTGTCCAAGTTTACTCAAGAAGTTTATTTACAGCTGGAATTCAAACTCAGATCTGCCGGGCTGCAAAGCTTTGGAATCACACAGATTCCAATATTCTGTAATAACTTGGTAGGAAAATTTTACTTAAATGTCACCTCCCTAGCCTAATTATGCTCCTGTTGTGGCTGCTCTTATAGACCATATTAGGCATTTTAAAAATGTAACCATAACTGTCATATGGTTAATACATGCATCTTCCACTGTACTGAACTCAATGAAGGCAGGACTTTGTTGTTTTCTTCATCACTTTATCCATAATCCTTTACATTATACATGGTATACAAAAGGTGGTCAACAAATACTAGTTTAATGAATTAATAAAAGCAAATAAATAGGCAAGAAACAGAAACTGAAAGAAAGAAGACAGAGCTCCTGGGGATATGGAAAGATCACTAAGTTTTATATTTACAAATATATAACAGTGATGTGCTGATGAACCAGTTATTTGGGGAAATAAAGTATCCTGATTTGTAGCATTTGCCAGTTTCCACTGTGTAAATGCTCTCACTACAACCAATTTTAAGCTCCCAGTGTGATACCACTGAATGTAGAGTTGGGAAGACATGCCCAGTGTTGGCTTTTGCCAGCTCTAGTGCCACTTTCTCAGGATTTTTTTTTTTTTTTTGTCTAGAGAAAATCAGTCTCCTCTCTGATTTTAATTCTCCTCATCTTCTGGGTTAGAGGCTTCTATTAGCTCTATAGCTCTGATACTCTATGAGCCTACATATGATGTCTTTCATGATTTTATCCCTCCACTGGATTTGGGTACTGAGGTGAGGGGCTAAATATGAGATGGAGGACTAAATTCCAAGCAGATCAGGTAAAGTGCTCAGACCAATAGGTAGTTATAGCACATCAACTCTCTGTTTTCTTTTCTCAGAAGTATGTCCCAGTATATTCAAAATAGGCGAATTCTGATATCCAACTGAAGGAATCCACCTGTTTGCTTCCTAAGTAAAATACAAGCACATCTCACCAGTTTCAAAAGTCAAGCACCAGTGGATTTTGGAAAGCTAGTTCTTAGCATTAAAATACAGCTGAAGATAAAGCACCCAGTTACAATGTGTTGGATAGGTGTAGAGAGACTCACAATTTCTATATATGAAAAAGACAAATGGATGCAATGAGAGTACAGTAACATCTCTATTTTATGCTCTTCTGCTCACTCGACCTCCGCTCCCTTCTTCACCATTTACAGTACACAGGTTTTCCATCTCAAGGTAAACTTCGGATGTTGCAGAATATTCCAAGGAGAGTAGAAAACTGCTACTGTGATTGTAAGCTGTGAGAACTGTATTTCTACCTTTGCAGTATTTTCATGGGTCTTAATGTCTCAGTATCTCAGGGCCGTTAAGTCACTAGTCTGAGTGTTTGTCTTGTAGAAAATTGAAAAGCATGGGTTTCTACAAACATAACGTTTTTTTCAAGTAGTCACTACAATTTGAATAGTTCTACATAGAAAGCCTATTTCAAAAGGTTTAGAGATTTAGAGACCGAATGAAACACAAATGTTTGCCCTCTTATGGAACTCAATAGAAAATGGATTATTTCAGAGTGTTGGCAGTCACCCACATAGTCAGACTAATTAGATCTTTTGCCTTGAAGTTTCTCTCCACCCCTAGTCAATATGCATAATACATTCAGTTCAAATTTAGAGCAGAAAGCATTTGTTGAACCATCAGTATTTGCCAGGCATGTTGATGGATTAGGGAGGAGAAATGGGCAAAGAAAACCTATTTCCTTTTCTCCAGGAGCTCTCAGTATGGCACCAGAAGACAGGTATAAATGAATAATCAAGGAGCAAATATAATATGGATGAAAACAGAAATATGTACCAGAAACACAGGGCTTTTGGAAATGTGGTTAGAAAAGAAGGCTCTGGAATTGGATCAAGTTTATTTGCTAGCCATATAACCAGTTAAATAAGTTACTTAACCCTTTGAGCTTCAGTGTTCCTATATGTAAAATGGGATCATAACTAGCATAACTAACCATCAGGTTGTCTTGATGATTAATGAGTTAATTCATGGGAAGCACTCAGTACAGTCCTGATACATAGTAAGCACTCAATAAATATTAGCTCTTATTGGTTATTTTCCTTGGAGTAGCATTTGAAATAAGATAAATGGGGGTATTATGGGTAGAAGTGGGGATAAGAAAGGCATTGGGGACAGAATGACCAAGACATGAAGGTATGAAAGAGCAGGCATGCTTGGGCAACATGTAATAGACCAAACTGATCTAATTTGCATTGAATGAGTGGGAGAAAGATGACTGGAGCAATTTGGAAAGAACTCATAGATCTGGTAAAGAGAATGACCTCAACCTAAAGGCAAAGGAGATCCACGGCATTTTTAAGGCAGAGGACAGCATTGTGTATCAGAGAGTTTGTTCAAGTGGCACAATGAATTGGATGGGGGAAGAGTTTGAGACAGGGAGACTTGTTAGAGGACTTTTTTGCAGTGACATATATTAGGAAACCATTGGTGCTGGGCAGCAGTTAACACCATGTGAGTGGAGAAAGTGCCCCAGAGCAAATGTAGACTGAGGAGAATCAAAGGAAAAGGCTTAGGAAATCCTACATCTCAGAGATGAACAGAGAAATAAGTGCTGATGCTAATGAACGAGACAGCTGGGGAGCAGTCAAAGAAGAGACTAGGGAAAGAAAGACAGGCTGGCTTTATAAATACAGGGAAAGTGATGGCTCTGTGAGGATGGAGTGGGCTAGCAATGCCAGATACCACAGAGATGCCAAGAAGGCTGAGACTTGAAAAGAAGCCAAGAGTTGAAGCAATTAGTGGTTCATTGATGGTCTAATTAGATCAGTTTGAGTGGAGTTTTTGGTCACAGCTGAAAAAGACAGTGTAAGGAAATGAAAGCAGTGAGTGTACCCAACCCTTCAAGGAATTGGAAGGCAAAGAAAAAAGAGACAAAGTTAATAACCTAAGCCCGGGGGAGAAGATATTGGAAGTTAAATAACATAAAGCAAAAAAGTGAAATATCCTAACATTTTTAAATGGAAGGTTTAGTTAAGAAACAGAAAATTTTAAAAACAGGGAGAAGAGACGACTACAGAGCCCAAAGAAGAGAAGATCAAAAACTGCAATTGGAGCAAATTGTCTCCAGTGGGGGTGGAGACTGTCTTTCCCTGGGTCAGGAGGGAATAAAATAAGAATGCATAGGCTGGGTGCAGTGGCTCATGCCTGTAACCCCTCCATTTTGGGAGGCCAACGTGGGTGGATCACCTAAGGTCAGGAGTTTGAGATCAGCCTGGCCAACATGATGAAACCCTGTCTCTATTAAAAATACAAAAAATTAGCTGGGCATGGTGATGAGCGTCTGTAATCCCAGCTACTCAGGAGGTGGAGGTGGAAAAAATCGCTTGAACTAGAAATTCGGGGGTTGCAGTGAGCAGAGATTGGGCCACTGCACTCTAGCCTGGGAAACTCTGTATAAAAAAAATATGTAGAAAAATCTCTAAAAACTAAAATTGGAGCGGGTGGCACACTGACCTGTATTTTCTCTGTAGAATAGGTAGAAATGGAGCATTTATACATTAGTAAATTTTGGCAGCCCCCAAGGACAATGAGGAAGAAGGTGAAAAAGTTCGAGGAGAAGATCTGAAGGTATCACCAAGAGCTCTACATAGAGCAAAAAACATATGTAGCAAAGAGGGCACAGTAATGATCTTCTCCAGCCCGTGTGGGAAGCCTGGGACCAGTTGTGGAGAAAATGTATATGTAGGATGGATTCAGGGTTGCTAATTCAGGTTGGCAGGAAGCATATGGCAAAAGGGCTGTGGGATAAAGGAATGGGGGATCTCCAAAAAATTATCATTGAAATGGCTATTAGTGGGAACCAGACTGCCAGGGGAAAAAGATGAGCTAGGGCATGTAGGGGGGCAATAGGGCATTGGCAGTGAACATAAGAAGGTGATTAAAAACAAACAATGCTGAAAAGCAACACTGCAGAGCATTCTGGACCAGTGGAGGTGACAGACAGGATTGATTCATTGATTCATTGGATAGTGTCTATAGTGGCCATTGGAATGACTAGAGCCTTTTTTTTTTTTTTTGGGAGATGAAATTTTGGTCTTGTTTCCCAGGCTGGAGTGCAATGGCATGATCTCCACATCTCTGCTCACTGCAACCTCTGCCTCCTGGGTTCAAGCAATTCTCCTGCCTCAGCCTCCTGAGTAGCTGGGATTACAGGCATGCACCACCACACCCAGGTAATTTTGTATTTTTAGTAGAGATGGAGTTTCTCCATATTGGTCAGGCTGGTCTTGAACTCCTGACCTCAGGTGATCTCATTTTAGGACTAGAATCTTTTAAGGTGGCATAGAGTCTTTATGAGAAAAGAATAATTTCTATAGTCAACCTTACAATTTAATATTTGATAGCTCTGGAGGGATTGGAAGAATATCTACAAATTCTTGCAAGCAAAATATTCCAGCTTGACATCTTAAGCATGGCCAAAGTAGGGATTTACCAGGGAGGCAAATTTACCAATGTGTATCTTGTTCTCCAAAGTCAGACATGCCTGGGTGGAGTTAGACTATCATGTCTTAATGTGAATGAATTCATCAGGTAATTTATAGAAACAGAGGTTCTAGAATCCATTAATCTAGGATTATTTTTTGGCCGACTCACTAGAGAAGAGAATGATATTACTAGCAAAATACTCAAGTGCTGTTCATTCTTGCCCCTTTGGCAAGAGAATGAGAAGTGGTATCAACAGACTATCCAGGAATGGTAAAAGTTTTACTGATGTTTAAATTTATACATACTCTAAATTTCTCATTAATATTTACTATTTAATTATAATGTTTTTGTGCAATCTCCAAGGAATATAACCTTTTACTACAAGGCTTTTCTTCCCAAAATTTTTTAAAGCATAAATGAAATTGGAGGATACATTTGTTTACATAAGACTATGAAATATGATTGTTTTAGAAAGTCAAATTTGCTTTCTTAGGGTATAAACTTGAAGCCTTGCAATGATTAACTCATCACCCTTGAGAATGACTCCAGCAAACTATTTTTTTTTCCCATAAGTTATTGGAGTACAGGTGTTATTTGATTACATGAGTAATTTCTTTAGTGGTGATTTGTGAGATTTTGGTGCACCCATCACTGAAGCAGTATGCACTGCACCATATTTGTAGTCTTTCATTCCACACCCCCTCCCACTCTTCCTCTGAAATCCTCAGAGTCCACTGTATTATTTTTATGCCTTTGTGTCCTCATAGCTTAGCTCCCACATATCAGTAAGAACATACTACATTTGGTTTTCCATTCCTGAGTATTGCACTTATGTGTTAGGTGAGTCTCCTGAAAGGCCTCAGATACTTATCCATTCTGCAGTTCTGTATTTTTTAAGTGGAGAACATAGGCCATTTATATGCAATATTAGTACTGAAATGTGAGACATTATTACATTCATCATGTTCTTTGTTGCTGGTGTACTTTGTTTTCTCTGATTTTTGCTTCTAATTATTTTTATTTTTTCTTATATTTTTGTTTTATAGGTTCTGTGTGGTTTATGCTTTAAAGAAGTTAGAAAGTTCTGTTTTGATGTGTTTCTAGAATTTGTTTCAAGATTTAGAACTCCTTTTAGCAGCTCTTGTAGTGGTGGTGGTAGTAATGAATTCTCTCAGCATTTGTTTGTCTGAAAAAGACTATCTTTTCTTCATTTTATTGCCTTTGTTCCTTTGTCAATGATCAATCGACTATAGTTTTGTTGGTCTATTTCTGGGCCCTCTATTCCATTCCATTAATCTATTTGTTTATTCTTTCACATATGATACTTACTTTTGCTGGATACAAAATTCTTGGATGATACTTATTTTGTTTGACGAAGCTTAAGATAGGTCCCCAATCCCTTCTAGCTTGTAGGGTTTCTTTACTGATGTTTAGATGTCAGTAAGTTTTTTGTAGGGTTTCTTTACAGATGTTTAAACATCAGTAAGTTCTTTACTGATGTTTAAACATCAGATAAGTTTTTCTTTATAGGGACCTGGTGCTTCTGTTTCATAGCTCTTAAGATTCTTTTCTTCATCTTAAATTTGGATAACATGGTGATAATATGCCTAGGTGAAGATCTTTTTGTGATGAATTTCCCAGATGTTCTTTGTGCTTCTTATATTTGGATGTCTAGGTCTCTAGAATGACCAGGGAAATTATCCTCTATTATTTTCCCAAATATGTTTTCCAAGCTTTTAGAATTCTCTTCTTCCTCAGTAACACCAATTATTCTTAGGTTTGGTTGTTTAACATAATCCCAGACTTCCTGGACACTTTGTTCATATTTTCTTTTTCTTTTTTCTTTGTCTTTGTTAGACTGGGTTAATTTGAAGACCTTGTCTTTGAGCTCTGAATTTCTTTCTTCTACTTGTCCAATTCTGTTGCTGAGACTTTCCAGAGCATTTAGCATTTCTAGAAGTGTGTCCAGAGTTTTCTGGATTTTTAAATTGTTTTTCCTTTACTATTTCCTTGAATATTTTTTCCTTCACTTCTTGTTTCATTTTTTGGAGTTCCTTGCATTGGGCTTCACCTTTCTCTGGTCTCTTCCTGATTAGCCTAATAACTAACCTCCTGAATTATTTCTCAGGTAAGTTAGGGATTTCTTCTTGGTTTGGATCCATTGCTGTTAAACTAGTGTGATTTTTGGGGGGGGTATTGAAGAACCTTATTTCATCATATTACCAGGGTTGGTTTTCTGGTTCCTTCTCATTTGGGTAAGCTCTGTCAGAGGCAACATCTAAGGCTAAAGGCTGTTGTTCATAATTTTAGTCCCACGGGGTGTTCCCTTGATATAGTACTATCCTTCTTTTTCTATGGATGTGGCTTCCTGTGAACCGAACTGCAATGATTGTTGTCTCTCTTCAGGATCTAACCACCCAGTGACTCTACCCAGCTTTGGGCTGGTACTGGTGGTTGTCTGCACAGAGTCCTGTGATGTGAACCATCTATGGGTCTCTCAGCTGTGGATAACAGCACTTGTTCTGGTGGAGGTGTTTGTGAGAGTGCAATGGACTCTGTGAGGGTTCTTAGCTTTGGTTGTTTAATGCTTGGTTTTTGTGCTGGTTGACCTCCAGCCAGGAGGTGGCACTTTCCAGAGAGCATTAGCTGTGGTAGTATGGAGAAGGACTGGCAGTGGGTGGGGCTGTAGAACTCCCAAGATTGTATGCCCTTTGTCTTCTGCTACCAGGGTGGGTAGAGAAGGACCATCAGGTTGGGGGCGGGGCTGGCATGTCTGAGCTCAGAATCTCCTTGGGCAGGTCTTGCTGTGGCTGCTGTGGTGGATGGTGGTGAAAGTCCCAGGTCATTGGAATTGTGTGCCTAGGAGGATTATGGCTGCCTCTGCTGAGTCATGCAGGTTGTCAGGGAAGTGGGGGAAAGCCCGAAGTCAGAGGCCTCACTCAGCTCCCATACAAACCGAAGTGCTGGTCTCACTTCCACCACACCCTCCAGCAACAGCCCTGAGTCCATTTCCGGGTGGAGGGCAAGATGGGCTTGAAAGCCTATCCCAGGCTACCAGCCTCTCATCAGCGACAGAAAAGGGCTTGGTTGTTCCTCTGCCTATGGAGTCTGCACACTGGATTTGGGCCGTCCCCTGAGTTCTGGCCTGGAGGTTTCTCACCTCATTCAAATTATTACGAAGTTCAGCTAGAAATTTCCTTCTCTCTGTGGAGTTTTACCCCCGGCTCCTCTGGCCACCCTTCCAATAGATCCTCATGATTTCAGGCAGGAATGGCCTGCTAGGGGACCCAGCAAACTCCCTGGGTCTTGCTTTCTGCTGCTTCCTCTACCCTTGTATTTTTCTTGGCTCTCCAAATTGACTCAGCTCCAGGTAAAATCAGAAACTTCTCCTACAAACAGACCTTCAGCTTCTCCAGTGGGGGTGTGTGTTCGGAAGAGGAGGGTCTCCCTTTCCCACTTCTGCAGTTGGGGCATCCACAGTATTTGGGGGGTCAGCTGGGTCCTGGAGGAGCAGTCTGCTTCCTTCAGATGGTCCCTGGGTCCTCTCAGGATTGCTGGTTTGTTTTTGCAGTTAATCTGGAGCTAAAATTCACAAAACCAGCCTCCGCTTGCTGCTCTGTCCGGAGCTGCAATCTAGTCCTGCCTCCCCGCATCAAGCTATTAATTGATCTGTCACTATATATACATATTGGTTATGTTTTGCTCTAAGGTAGCATTTTGGCTTTCTCATTTGTCTTGTAAGTGGAAACATCTAGGGAATACAAATGTACCCCCACTGAGGAGTCTGTGATGAAGACCGAGACAGGAATCCAAACTTTTTCTGTGTACTGCTTTAGACCTTTAAGGA
Source organism: Cebus imitator (assembly GCF_001604975.1). Lineage (NCBI taxonomy): Eukaryota > Metazoa > Chordata > Mammalia > Primates > Cebidae > Cebus > Cebus imitator. The sequence continues at coordinate 388,987 of NW_016107617.1, forward strand.
TAATCAAGTGTTTTGGGGGAAAATATTGAATTATCACATATATTTGAAAACATTCTTCTGCCCAAAAATTTCATAAATGGCTTCTCATTAATGTTAGTATAAAATCTAAACTCCTTAACATGGCCAAAAAGGGTAGGTGCGGTATTGCCTCTTCATATCTCTGCAATCTCCCTTGCTCAAAGTAGTCTAACCATATTGAGTCTTCTTCAGTCCCTCCTGCAGCCTGCATGTTTTCCTACATCAGGACCTTTGAACAGTCTTCCTCCTTAGACTGTTTTTTCTCCTACTCCTGTAACGGTTTTTGTCTCTCCTCCTTAATTTTTATCTCAGAAGCTACCTCTTCAGAAATGCCTTCCCTGAACTACCTATCTAAAATAGGTCCACCTGTTTTTATCTCACTGAAAACCCTGTTTGATATCTACATAGCACTTACTTAAAACTGGAATTATTTTAGTTATTTGTCATTAACATAATGGTAGGAATCTTGCTTGTTTTTTCCTCTTACCATTGTGAACCTTAACGTGGAGCTTAGCACTTTGTAAGCATTAAGTAAATATTTGCTGAATAAATGAAGTGATAAAAAGAATAGTGACAACAATCATATCATTTTTATTGTACTTTCTAGTTGCCAGGCAACTGGTCCTGAAGAAAATAATAGTCACCTCTTGGGAACTTATCTGTAGTATGAATAGACATCATTCCTCAATCTAAAAATGCTGCTTTTCCTTTTTCTTTTTCCTCCAAACCCCATCCCATTCCTGCACCCAGGAATAGTAATCCTCCAGATAAAAATTCTATCCAATGTCAGTACCATAGGAGTCAGAGAGGATGACTGTAACTCTGAAGAAAGGATTTTGTATATTACTAGTTCTTTGCAGCACCTGCTGCAATCCATATACTGATGTCAAGCCACTCCATCAACAATTCATCAGTGGAGATTATTATTATTAGTAGACAGTTATAGGGAGGCTAAGTAATTTGCCCAATGATTTTTAAATGGTTAAACTTGAATTTGAGCTCTGACTGACATGAATTTGTGCTATCAGCTATGATGCTTTATGTCTATTGCCGATACAGTTTGGATGTTTTGTTCCCTCTCAATTTCATGTTGAAATGTGACCATCAATGTTGGAGGGGTGCCTAGTGGGAGATGTTTGGGTCATCAGGACAGATCTCGCATGAACAGCTTGGTGCTGTCCTTGTGGCAATGTGTGAGTTCTTACTCTATGAGTTTACCTGAGGTCTCCTTGTTTAAGAGCCTAGCATCTCCTCCCTCTCTCTTTTGCTCACTCTCTCCATGTCACACACTGTCTACTCTGCACCTTCTGCCATGATCATCAGCTTCCTGAGGCCTCACCAGAGGCAGATGCTAGTACCATGCTGCTTATCCAGCCAAATAAACCTCTTTTCTTTATAAATTACCTACCCTCGGATATTTCTTTATAGCAATGCAAATGAGCTAACAAAATTGCCAGTTTTCAAGAATAGCAGATGGCAGGGGGTGGTGAGGTGGGTCCAAATTAAAATGGCTGAGAATTCCATTCAAACACAATAATCTTCTAAGTTTAAAAAAATCCTACAGTTAGTTCTCCAATTTCCCCAAATCTGCACCTCATTTCAGTGGCATTGAGCTGGTCTCAGTACTAGTTTTAATTATTTAGGAAGTTTCCTGAGGCATCTTTTCCCCTCTGATTCAAATCTCATCTCTCTGTGCCCCCCATTAAAGAGGTACTGAGATTCAAACAATCATAGTGAAATATGTATTTTAATAGGTATTTCAGCTGCATGGGAAATGTGCAGAATTCTGAGAATACAGAATCCAAAACTCTGCAACAGCTAGTTAAAGTGGTATTTCATCAGCCTGGATTTTTATTCCTCCTCAAGTTCTCTGAGTCCCTGGAGCTGTTTTAATCTTGGCTCATTAAAAGTTAATATAATTTGGATTGGTACTATTCATTTTGTTTCTGGCCATCTCATTTACCCAGCTCAGGCTGGGTTTCTGTGCACCAAGTCTAGGTGAATTGCGGATATATCTACCTCACCTTCATTCACATCTTGGACCCAGATGGCAGTAATCAATAGCAAATTGTTGATAAATGATAATCATTATAAAGAATACAGATTCAAATGTCAACCACAGAGTAGATGCCAGTTATTTGTTGTTGGGTAATTCAGGAATGTCAAGAGGTAACAAAGAGAGACTGCTGTGCTGCAGTCATTACCTAGCCCAGGGGAGGAGTGTTAAACATTAATACTTGAGCTGTAAAAGCATCAGAAGCTTGACTGTCAGGCAAGCTATGTAAAGGAGAGAAGAAGTTTAGTTAGCCCAAATTTCTCAGGCAGGTGCTGCAAAGACCTGCTAATGTGCAAAATCCCGTTCTTAGTAGTTACAGTCATCCTCTTTGACTCCTGTACTATTGTCATTGGATAGAATTTTTATCTGGAGGATTACTATTCCTGGGTGGAGGAATGGGATGGGGTTTGGAGGGAAAGGAAAGAGGAAAAGCAGCATTTTTAGATTGAGGAATGATGTTTATTTAACTATAGGCAAGTTACCAATTGGTGACTACTATTTTCTTCAAGACCCAAAGTTATTTACTTCATTCAAGCATTTTATTTATTTATTTATTTCCTTTTGTTCATCCAAAACAATCCCCAGAGCTCCTATATATGCAGACATTTGCTACAATAGGATTGCAAAAACACTGAAAAAGCTAAGGTATGGAACTTGCCTCTAGAGCAGCTATGGTCTATGAAAGGGAACAATAGACATCAGCATAATAGTTATTAAAATACATTGTGGTCACTGCTGTAGTAGAAGATCCTGGAAATATCAGAACATGAATCTGAGAGTATGTTAGGTGAGTGATAAGGGGATGGAACAAAGTGTCATATATGAAGAGATTTTACATATTGCTCTTAAAAATGAAACCTACATCATTCACCATGTGGAACAGGTAGACAGGATATGTTAGGAAGAGAGAACAGCAACTGTAAAGGCTGTCTGGGCAAAAGCAAGTAGACCCATTTACTTGAAGAAATATGGTATGTAAGCTGATACAGTGGGAATTGAAATAAGCAAGAGAAATGTTCTTTTTTGTTCTTATGCTTAATGGCTCTTATAGGTTTTTAGGAAAGAAGGAAGTGGTCTTGCCATGTTTGACATGGAGCACTGTCTGGAGGTCTAAGGTGAATAGATGGTAGAGTAGGACTGTTTCAGTCTTTGGAGCTAGGATGTTTGAGAGTTCAACTAAGAGATGTTGAAAGCTAGAGAGGCATGGCCAATGTTAGTGTTACTCACTCAGATGGAGAACACAGAGGAAGAATGGGGTAAGAAGATGAGGAAGGAGTCTAGAAAAAGAACATGTTGACTTTGAGAGTGCTATAGGAATTTCTGGCAAGGATGGAAGAAAGAAGTGGAAGTATAGGGTTACAGGTTAGCAGAGATGAGAGGAAGTTTAGGGTTTGGAGTAACTGTAATATGTATCCTGATAGTTGATAAAATTATGAGTGTCACGAATCGTGGGTAGGTGAGAGAAGTTCTAAGGATAAAACATGGTGCCTGTCCACACCCACTTGGATGAGCAGAAGAGTAGCCAGTAAAGCACACTACATGGAGTGTTCAGAAGGTCAGAAGGCAATTCTGAGGGAAACCCAGAGGAAATTATTTTCTTCTACAACACAAAATTAAAAGTCCCAATAAAGAAGACTGTAAGTTGGTTCTTATAATGAATATGTTTTATTAGATATTAGATTTTGCAAACTTACATTTATAGTCTCTATTGAATTTTCATTGAACATCTACTTTATGCTAATGGAAAATAATGAAATCTAATTATAGTGAGGCTAGTAATTATTTCAGAAGAATGCAGAAATAGGTTGAAAGGTTCAGATAGAAAAACTTACATCATCATTATCTGAAAGCTTTATTCACTTCTCACATGAAAATCTCATTATCAAACTTATTAAGGTGGTGTTTCTTTAATAATAGAAAACTGTTAGGTAATAATTTCTACATTATAGATTGTAATTAAGCTTGAGTTAAAACTAGAAGGAACACTCATCAGTTTTATAATTGGCCTATGGGCACTGAGTCAAACATGTTTGTTAAGTTATATTTATATACATTTCATAGTTGGATAGAGATACTGGTTAAGTGCTGTCTCATTTCTCACTAAATTAATTTATTTATCAAGTATTAATTGAGGTTCTAGAAACTACTGTAGACTTTGAGACTAAAGCAGTAAAAAAATAGTGACTATCTCTACTCTCATAGGTTTATAGTTGTATAATGGCAGGGGAAAGAAATGATCAATCAATAAATAAAATGTCAGATGCTGATAGCTGTTTTGAAAAAGTAGGGCAGAATAAGGAATAGAGGTGAAATCCTTGCATTTAAAAACAAAAGTTTCCTGGGCCTCATACCCTATCTGTTCTATCAGTGGAGATGTCAGCTAGTGGGAGTTCCAGTGGGAATTCCCTGTGATTGAAGTCACACAGCTGAGCAATTGCTCTTAGCAGAAGCTTCTCTCATTCATGCTGTCTCCTCTGTTACTCATCCGTGTTGACTCTCATGTTCAGCAGCTGGGAGACCCTGGAATCTTACAGAAGTTCTGCTGTGTCTTCTCAGGTTCTTTCATCTCTAGAGCAACTTTGCTGGCACTCAGTTGCTGGACACTTCTTCACCTTTAAACATCCCACCAACGAAAGCTTGTGGTAGGCTTATAATGGCGTACTCTAGCTGCAGATCTTTGGATTAAGAGCTTTTTGGCTTTTAGTATTTGCTTATGTGTTAAACTAGTTTTAAAACTTTTAACTATAGTATTTAACAATGGGGAGACATTCAAACAATAGAGAAGAATATTTAAAAAACAAGTTTCTTTCCAACACACTTTCCCTAGGTTCAACCTCTTCCCTAGAAGAAACTACTTTTTAAAAATTTTTTCTTTTAGACTCAGGGTCTTGTTCCATCACTCAGGCTGGAGTGCAATGGTGCAACGAAGGCTCACTACAATCTTAGATTCCTGGGTTCAAGAGATCCTTCTGCCTCAGGCTCCCGAGTAGTTGAGACTACTGGCACAAGCCACCGTGCCTTGTTAATTTTTTTTTTTATTTTTAATTTTGTAGACACTGGATCTTCCTATGTTGCCCACGTAGTCTTGAACCCCTGGTCTCAAGCAATCCTCCTGCCTTAGCCTCCTAAAGTGTTGAGATTACGCACATGAGTCACTGTGCCTGTCCAGGAACTAATTTTAATAGTTTCTCTTGTATTTTTTCACATATGTAAGAGCTAGAGCCCTAATATCCATTTCTACAATATTGAAATATCTTAATAAGGATATAATTTCTTCTATGTTTTCACCTCTATGGCTCAAGAAGCTCTCTGGCTATCCCTGTGGGTCATCAGGCTAGAAGAGCAAAGTATATACTAATAAGGGCCCCACATAATAGCGATACAACGTGAAGTAATAGACTTTGCTAACAAACCCAAAACTTTTAAGAGAAAGAATTGACAAGACTGTGTAGTCTCTATGTGGCAAAATTGACTCTGTCTTGGCCCAATTCCAGAAGGTATTGTGACATCAGTACAATAAAAACAATTAAGAACAAAAGTTTGCTTTGTATTTCCAATTCTCCTAAAACCTCCACTGATGGCCATCTCCTGAGTCTGAATGACTATGCATATGACTTCCCATATTCTTGATTTTCTTTCTAAAGACTGAGCTCTTACTTTCTAGATTTTGTCCTTTTTTTTTTTTTTTTAATTACAGGCATCTAAGTCTTCTAATTTGCATTAAATTAAATAGGCTAAGTTTGCATATTCCAGTAACAGGTATACCTTGCTTTAGTGCACTTCACTTTATTGTGTTTTACAGATAGTGTTTTTTATAAATTGAAGGTTGTTGGCAACCCTGCATCAAGCAATTCTATCAGCACCATTTTTCTGATAGCATGAGCTCACTTCATGTTTCTGTGTCACATTTTGACAATTCTCACAATATCTCAAACTTTTAAATTATTATAGATATATTATGGTGATCTGTGATCAGTGATCATTGATGTTACTATAATTGTTTTTATGTGCCACAAACAATGCCCATATATAAAGCAGAAAATTTAATGAATAAATGTTGCATATATTCTAACTGCCCCACTGACCAGCCATTTCTCATCTCTCTCTCTCTCTCCTCAGCCCTCCCTATTCCCTGAGTCCCACAACAATGTTGAAATTAAAGCAATTAATAACACCGCAATGGTTTCTAAGTGTTCAAAGGAGAAGAATCATGCATCTCTCACTTTAAAACAAAAGCTAGACATGATCACGCTTAATGAGGAAGAGGTATTGAAAGCTAAGATAGGCCATAAGCTAAGCTTCTTATGCTAACCAGTTAGACAAGCTGCAACTGCAAAGCAAAAGTTCTGGAAGGAGATTAAAAGTGCAATTACACTGAACACATTAATGTGAAATAGTCTTATTGCAGATATGGAGAAAGTTTTATTGGGCTGGATGAAAGACCAGCCAATTATAACACTGCCTTAAACCAAAGCCTAATCCAGAGCAAGGCCCTAACTCTTTAATTCATGAAGGCTGAGAGAGGTAAGGAAGCTGCAGAAGAAAAGTTGCAAGCTGGCAGAGGTTGGGCTTAGGAGGTTTACAGAAAGAAGCCATCTCTATAACATAAAAGTACAAAGTGAAGCAGGAAGTACTGATGGAGAAGCTGCAGCACATTATCCAGAAGATCTAGCTAAGATTATTGACAAAGGTGGCTACACTTAACAAAGGATTTTCAATATCAATGAAGCCTCATATTAAATTATATCATTTAGGACTTTCACAGCTAAAGAGATATGAAGCTGGTAGTGTGCAGTGGCTCAAGTCTATAAGGGGTTCAAGACCAGCCTGGGCAACATGGTAAAACCCATCTCTACAAAAAAGTAGCTGAGTGTGGTGGCAGGCACCAGTAATCCCAACTACTTGGGAGGCTGAGGCAGGAGAATCCCTTGGACTTGGGAAGTGGAGGTTACAGTGATCCAAGGTCGCATCATTGCACTGCAGCCTGGGCAACAAGAGCAAAACTCTGTCTCAACCCTCCACCTCCACAAAACAAAAACAAAAACAAAAACAAAAAAACCCTAAGAGATATGAAGTCAATATCTGGTTACAAAGCTTCAAAAGACAGGCTGACTCTCTTGTCAGGGGCCAATGCAGTTAGTGACTTTAAGTTGGAACCAATGCTTATTTTAACATTCTGAAAATCTTAGGCCTCTTAAGAATTATGCTAAATCTACTCTGCTTGTACTCTATAAATAAAACAACAAAGCCTAGATAACAGCACCTCTATTTAAAACATGGTGTACTAAATAGTTCAAGCCTAATGTTGAAATCTACTGCTCAGAAAAAGATATTTCTTTTAAAATATTGCTGTTCATTGATAATGCACCTAGTCACCCCAAGAGCTTGGATGGAGATGTACAAGGAGATGGATGTTGTTTTCATGTCTGCTAACAAAATAACTATTTGACAGGCCATAGAATAAAGAGTAATATTGACTCTCAAGTCTTATATTTTAAGAAATACATTTCATAAGACTATATGGATAGTAATTTCTCTGATAGATTTAGACAAAGTAAATTGAAAACCTTCTGGAAAGGGTTTATCATTCTTATTAAGAACATTTGTGATTCATGGGAGGAAGGCAAAACATTGACATGAAGAGGAGTTTGGAAGAAGTTAATTTCAACCCTCATGGATGACTTTGAGGAGTTCATGGCTTCAGTGGAGGGAGTAACTGCAGATGTGATGAAAATAGCAAGAGAGCTAGAATTAAAAACAGAGCCTGAAGATGTAACTGAATTATGTTAATCTCATGATAAAACTTGAAAAAAATGAGGAGTTGCTTCTTATGGATCAATAAAGAAAGTGGTTTTGAGATGGAATTTACTCATTTACTCCTGGTGAAGATACTGTAAACATTGCTAAAAGGACAACAAAAGATTTACAGTATTCCATCAACCTAGCTGGTAAGGCATTGGCAAGGTTTGAGAGGATTGACTCCAGTACCCACACCGCCTCTGTTTATTTTTATTTGTTGAGGAGTGTTTTCTAGATTTAGGGTTGGTCTGAATATATAAATTTAAATCATATAAAATTGCCACTATTTGACCATTTTTATTTTACATAAATGGTAACATGATGCAGTTCTATTCAAATAGTTAGGCAACACTGCATTAAAACTCAATTCCAAGAGCTGTTCAGGGATTTACATTATACTTTGATTTCTGCTTCACAATTCTTCCTAACATTCACTCACCCCTAACTTAACCTAGAATTGCTCTTGATCCAAAAATGTATTCTACTTGTCAGAATGTCCCTTATAGGTATTAACTCTCCATAGTGGGGCTCTCACAGATAAGTGGAACCTATTTGTTATTATTTTCATCATTAGATTAATATAATTCTGATCTCCTACTTCTAATGATACATTTTATCAGAAAAAAAAAGTCTATCTCATTGCTTGAGAAGGTTGGATCCAGTCTGTATACTCCATTGATAAGCATGACACAATTCGTGATGGTAGTGGTGTGACAATTTTGGTAATACCGGCTAATGGAAATCACAATCCAATCAAATTTGAAACACAAAAGCTGAATTTGTTTCTTTTTCAAACAAGAGAGAAATCAAGAGCTGCAAACCCTGGCTAAGCAAGGAATGTTTTTCTACGGGTTTTTGGAGAAGTGTAGAATTTACATTAAATCTAAGTAAAGTGGTGCTTTTATTGACTAAAAGTAAAAGAGATGTATGAGAGGAAAAGCAGGGCAAAAACTTCCACAAATAATATTTTTTTAGAAAAATAATAAAAATTCTGGCAAAATTAACTTCTTTTGTAACCACATGTACTAACTAAAGTCTTAAAAGAATTTAAAGGGCATTTCTTTAGGAAAATGGCTGAATATCTTGAGAGAAGCAACATTTGTCATATTTCAACTTATCCTACTCTTAGATCTTTCCCAAAATTCATGATAACCTTGCAAACAACAACCCCCCCCCCCGAGTTATGTTAAAATCAGCACCCTGGCAGCCACTAGATAAGGCATAATAGAATTGGAACTGAACTGCTTCAAAGCATCCTCCCCAAAGAACTGTCATTATTTGATCTGTCTGGTGGTTCCCTAGAAGAACTCATTTGCACAGATTGTCTTTGCCTGACATGGAAAATATCAAGTGCAAACACTGTTTGCCTTGGGTATGTTTTTCAAGAACAATTAGCAGCAAATGTTTAACATTGCAGCTGCCTGAGGCAGTAGATAACATATTGGGAAAATAATAGGCTACCTAAGAGAATTTAAAAGGAAAAGCTGGAAAATGAGATGTTCAGAGAGGTTTTTGAAAATGTCCGATATAATCCTGAGACTCTAGATAGCCACATACACGTATAGGAATATGCACATGCCCAGAGTTGTGCATGACCTCAAAAAAGACCTGAGAAGGACCTGAGATTTTAGCTTGGAAAGACATAAGTCTGTGCATATAGAAAGTAAAGGCTTAGGCAGAGTTGTAAACTGCCTGACTGAGTGAGTGTTGAAGGCATGCACACACACACACACACACAAACACACACACACACACACACGCACAGAGATGTAAAGCTACAGACAAAGAGCAAGACATATACTGGTTTCAGGCATTTAAGGAAATGTTTGTTCAAACATTGGCAGTCCACTAAGCTAACTGAGCAGAGATTTTGTGGCCATACACACCAGAGAATACAGGCTTTATAGTATTAATGTTAAAAAGTCACTAAGAAAACAGTGAACAACAACAATAATAACTTGGAAAGGAGAAGAATCTGATTTCCAGAGCTCCCACATTGCATTACTTAAAACTTCCAATTAAAAAAAATACTAGATATGCAAAGAAATAAGAAACATTTAAATGCAGCCAACTGATGGTCCAGGGGGACGACCAAATGTTATAATTACTAGAAAAGACTTCAAGTCAACTGTTTCAAAATGTTAAAAAAACTAAAAGAAGCCATGTCTAAAAAAACTAAAGAAAGTTATGAGAATAATGGCTCACCAAATACTGAATATTAATAAAAGATGGAAATTACATTTAAAAAGAACCAAAAAGAAAGTCTAGACCTAAAAGTATGATAATAGAAATAAAAAACTCACCATTGCATTTCAACAGTAAATTTTATTAAGCAGGACAAAGAACATAAGTCAATTGAGGTTATCTAGTATGAGGAATAGGAAAATCAAAAAGAAGAAAAATGACAAGAGCCTCATAGAACTATGGGACAATTTCATACATAACAAAATATGTATAATATGAGGTCAAGAAAGAGAAGAAATACAGAAAGGGGAACTATATTTTTAAAAGTAGTGGTAAACAACTTGCCAAATTTGATTAAAAGAAAAAAAAAACCCTTTACCTACCCATTTCTACATACAAAAAAATCAAACAAAGAGAGAGGTGACATCATACAAATATCTGCATTAAGATTAACAACTTATTTTATATCAGAAATTATAGAGAACAAAAGGCAGTAGGAAAACATACACAAAGTGCTGGGCAAGGGGGTAGGGGGTCACTGTAAATTGATAATTCTGTATCAAGCAAGACATTTCTTCAAAAATAAGAAAACAATTTATTCTCAGAAAAAATGAGAAAATTTTTTGCTAGCACTCTCACTCTACAAGTATACTAAAGCAAGTCTTCAGGATGAAATGAAAAGACCCTAGAGAGTAGCTCAAATCTACATAAAGAAGAGCTCTCATAAAGGCAACCACTTAAGCAAATATAAATGTATAAATATATTTTTGCAAGTAACTTCTTTTCCCCCTTCTATCTGATTTAAAGCCAATTGCATAAAACATTTATTATAAAACCGTGTTGATGGTTATGCAATATATGAAGATTTAATTTGTATGAGAATAAGAGCACAAGGGAATAATGAAGGAACTGAGCTATATGGAAGCAAAGTTTTTTTGTAGTATTAAATTTAAGTTGGTTATTCATACAAACCTATATTGTTATAAGCCAAGATGCTAATTATAATACCCATGGCAATCACTAAGAAAAAATAACTAAATAAATGTCTAAAAGAAATGATTAGACCATTAAAATGACATGCTAGAAAATAACTACTTAACACAAAAGAAGGCAATAGTGTACAAATAGCAGGAAAAAAGACATAAGACATGAGAGATATAAATCTGACCTTATCAGTAATTACATTAACTATGAATGGATTAGGCATTTCAATAATAAAGCAGGGATTGATATAATAAATTTTTAGTAACATAGTAAAACTATATTTTATCTGTAAGAGTCACACTTTAAGTTCAAAGACATATATAATTTAAAAGTTCAAGAATGAAAAGAGTTACGCCATATGAATAGTAATTAAAAGAGAAAACAAACAAAATAGATCTAAGTCAATGTGAAATTGACTTAGAGACAGAGAAGCACTTTTTATAATAATAAACAGGATAATCCATTTGAAGACATCACAACTATAAACATATGTGCACTTAAAATTAGAGTTCCCAAACACATGGAGCAAAACTGAAACAATTAAAGAGAAAAAGAGACAGTGAACAATAACAGTTGAAGACTCAATATCTTACTTTAGATAATGCCACAAACAATAACAAGGAAAATTATCAAGGAAATAGAACACTTGGACAACACTATAGACCAATGAAACCTAGCAAATACATATAAAACATTCTGACAACAGAATAATAGACATTTTACTTAACTGCACATGAAATCATTTTCAGAATAAATCATGTATTAGGCCATAATACAAATCCTAATACAATGAAAAGTATTGTAATCATACAAAGTATATATACTATATATATCCAGGTATATGGATACTATATATATATGTATATATATGTACATATATACATGTGTGTATATATATATATATTCTTTGGAGAAATGGTTATTCAAGTCCTTTGCTCATTTTTAAATTGGCTTATTAGGTTTCTCAAATTGTTGAATTGCAAGAGCAGTATGAATTCTTGATATCAGTCCCTTATTAGATAGATGATCTGCAAGTATTTTCTCCCATTCTGTGGATTGTATTTTCACTCTCTTGATAGTATACTTTGCAGCACAAAAGTTTTTTAATTTGGATAAAGCATACTTTATTATTATTATTTTTTTGGTTATGCTTTTCATTTCATATCTATAAAGCCATTCCCTAATCCAGCTTCACATAGATTCACTTCTAGGTTTCCTTATAGCAGATCTATGACTTTAGCTTTTGCATTTAGTTCCTCGATTTATTTTCAGTCAATACATGTGAATGGTATGAGGCAGGGGGTCCATGTTTATTATTTTTCATGTTTTAGCACTATTTTTAAAAAGATTATTCTTTCCTCTATTGAAGTATCTTTCTACTCTTGTAAAAAATTAATTGAACAAAAAATTATGAATTGATTTCTGGACTCTCAATTTTATCCTGTTGGTCTATATGTCTATCCTTATGTCAATGCCTCACAGTCTTGGTTATTTAATTTTATAGTATGTTTTAAAATTGCATGGTGTGAGCCATGCAAGTTGGTTTGTCTTTTTAAAGATTGTGTTGGCTATTCTGGATCCCTTGCATTTCCATGTGAATTTTAAAACAGTTGGTTGATATTAACAAAAAATGTGATTTTCATAGGAATATTTATTTTTATAAGAGATTACAATTCTAGCCCCTCTCATTCTATCTTGGTGACTGGTGGCCTTTTATGAATTTTCAATTAACAGGTTAGCTTTTGGGAAGTTCTATTATTTAAACTGTAAACTAAATTCCTTCCCAAGGCTAGTTTGGCCTGCACTCAGGAATGGACAAAGACAGTTTAGAGGTTAGATGCAAAATGAAGTTGGTTAGGTCTGATACCTTTCACTGTCATAATTGCTTAGTTATCATGTTTGCAAAGGCAGTTTCACTATAACCACAAGAAACTGAATTCAGCAAACTTCCACATGAGGTTGGAAGTGATTCCTTTCCCAGCTGAGAATTGAGATGAGACTACAGCCCTGGATAATACCTGGCTTGCAGTTTGAGATCTTAAAGCAGAGGACTTGGCTAATCCATGCCCAGACTCCTGATCCATAGAGACCGATGTTGGAAATAAGAGCTCAGAGTCACAAAGGAGCACTCAGAAAAAAGTTTTCTCAGCAAGGCAATTTACTTCTGCAGAAGGGTGTTTCTTATATGCCGAGCAGTGGCAAGAGCACACCGAACAGAGGAAAGCAGGGGTTTTTATTCCTAATGCTGTCTCTGCTTCTGTGTCCTCTCCCACCCCTCATTAATTGGGGCCAGACCATACAATCTGAACTGATCCCAACTGGCTAGATTTGGCATTTAGAATGAAACAAAGAACCAGGAAGTTTATTGTTTGTACCTAACAACTTAAAGTAAGGCAGTGGATCAGCTACAAGCTTGGTGGATGGAGGCATGCCTGGCGGTGTTAAAGGCAGGAAAGATTACTTATAAAATAGAACAAAGGACAAGGGTGGGTGAAACCCTTTGAAAAGAAACTGTTTGTTCCCAACACTGAGAAAATAAATCTGAGTTATTTTAAGCCATTAAGCACATGCATAAACCAAAAGTAAAATTACAAGGTCCTGTCAGCCATCTGAATGAACTTCCTCCTCAGCCAGGCCTCTTAAAATTTAATCTGAAAGCCTGTTTCAGGCCATGATGGGAAGTAGGGGGGTCAAACATGCCTCATTATACCTTTTCAGCAGAAACATCAAGACTTTAAGTCTGATGTTTCTGACTTTAAGTCTGATAAGTAACATTTTGCAACCTGTTCTCCCTGAAGCCTGCTAGCTAAAAGCTTTGTCTGCATAATTAAGCTTTGGCCTCTATAGCCTCTTATTTTAACCCAGACATTCCTTTCTGTTTGATACCACATATTTGGACACATTCAACCAATTGTCAACCAGAAAAGGCTTAAATTTACCTTTAACCTGGAAGCCTCCGTCCCCCTGCACCCACCACCACACTTTGAGTTGTCCCACCTTTCTAGACCAAACCAATGCATTTCTCAAATGTATTTGATTGATTGATGTCTCATGCCTCCCTAAGATATATAAAACCAAGCTGCACACCAACACCTTGGCCACATGTTCTCACGACTTACTGAGGGCTGTGTCACAGGCCGTGGAAACTCATATTTGGCTCAGAATAAATCTTTTCAAATATTTACAGTTTCACTCTTTTTGTCAACACATGGTAGTTATGCAACAATATTAAACTAATATATCCATCTCATGAGAACCAGGGCTTCCAGAGTCTACAGCTGCATTGTCCAATAAAATAACCACTAGCCACATGTAGCTACTGTAATTGCAAAATGGTATTTTATTTCAATTTACTTACATTTGAATGTTACTAAAATGTAAGTTAAAAAATTTACTTTCTTCCTTATGCTAGCTAAATTTTAGGCACTCAATAGTCATGGAATGCTAGCGTCCTTAAAATGGAATACAGTTGATTCTCATTGTTCATGATAGTTATATTCTATAAAGTCATCATGAGCACTGCATTAGTGAATACTGAACATTCCCTCCTAGCAGAAATACTGAGTTAGGTTCCTGTGAACCTATGGTTATTACATTTTCATCAAGCATTCATTATATAACTTTATTTTAGGTGTTTCTGTTTAAAGCACCTTATTTGATATATATTGTTGATTCATAGACACTGAACTCATGGCCAACAGCCCTATAACTTATGCCTGGATGAATCTGATCTAATCCACTTATTTTCTCCATAAGGTACATCACAGCTGTCTTGTGCTTAGGAACATTAGACAGAACTTCAGCACTACATTTGGGCACTATTTAAACAGTGAAATCACTAAAAACAAGTGCTAAAATGTGAACATCATAGCACTAAAGAGACCTAAAAACAGAGAGAGTGTAAGAGCTGAATACAAGAAGACAGAATGAGGCCCTTGTTCAATCTCAGCTGGGAATGTACATAACTGGTAACTCACATTTTTCTCTTAAATACATCCATGAATGATCACAAAAGCCCTGTGAGTATTGACTTTGGACAAATAAATTTTAGTGAGCGGGCAAATTTGCAAATTTGGAATCTGTAAATAATGAGGATGGATGGTATTTCCATCTTTGCACAAATTTCTATTGGATATATTGGGAATCAAGTAGATCTTTCTTACTTTTACTATCTAACCTTATAAGTCAGCCAATCCAAGCTCTTGGGAAAGAATAGAGTGAAAATGACATGCATAGGGAATGGAGCTGCTTGCCAACCCAAACCCGACCTACTTGCATATTATAATGGAATGACAACATTTCTTATTTCATAAACTCGTTTATCTTCAGAAGCCAATATTATTTTTAAGACCTTAGAGAGCTGTTAGCCTTTGCCAGAGTTTTGGAAAGATAAGCATTCTTTCTTCCTTATTGTATTTAGCTTCAGCTTTTTACTCACCTTTTATAATTGCCTTGTAATTTCCTAAGAAGCTTTGCTAAAAAGTCTTTTTAAAAATGTTTCATGAAGATAATAAGCTACTTAAGTTCAGCATGTATGTAATGTTTTAAATCTAGACAAGTTATTCTCAAATTTGTAGGCACATCATCCTGTTCAGATGAGTAAAATGCAGGTGCCTAGGTCTCTTCCTCAAGTACTGTGATTCAGTGGGTTTTGTGGGAGTCTTAGAATATACATTCTAAACAAGCTTGCCAAATGGCTGTGATGTAGGAGGTCTAGGGACCGAATTCTGAAAAACATCATTGTTGACAATGCAGAGAAATCCTCAGAGGCAGGGCCCATACAAATAATGGCTTACAAGTAATTTAAGAAAATAGTTGGTAAAATATACACAAAATAGTTTCAAAACCTAGACACAAAGGACTGTGATTTTACTGAGTGCTTCCACATCGGTAAGATCCTAGATTGTATTTTCAAGTGTTGAAATTTTGGAATTATGTTAATAATCCCTAGACAACTGCACAAAATGGTTACAATTGAAACTGCTTCTGGAATCCATCATAGGCGTTCCCAAAGGATGCCTCATATGCCTGTGTGAGTCTTTGAGAATGGCGTTGAAGGTCTCTGCAAGTTTACAGCCCAGCCATACTTCCTGGGCTCTCAGAAAGTGTCTGGCTCTTCCTTACCACTGCTATAGAGTATGTCTCCAGTGCTTTGTTCTGTAGTTGATCCTAAATATGCATTCATTTAAAATGTGTTGAATTGGATCAAATCTTCCTTTCCCTATTCACTTTCCTGTGGTCAGGTCATTAAGCAGTAAATTAATCAGAACAACCAAAACTGGTGAGGAGAAAAATCCAGATAACCTTAGAGAGGTGTGTGGGTTGCCTGTCTTCTCAAAATTATTTATCCCATCACCATTTTGTTCAGCATGTGTTAGAGAAGGTTTAATCTAACAAACTTTCAGTAGCATTCCTGTAAGAAACAGTTCTCTCTTTGATTTTGAGTTCATGGAGACTATGCAGTGGTAAGGTCGTCCTCTTTGAGAGTTCTAATGCAAGAAAATCTTCTGTTGGTGTTAGACACATGTACTAATTCAACTATTTCTTCTGACCTTGATTATAAACCACATGATGCCCTGAGTAGATTTTCCTTCGAAACTACCTTGACAAGATTTACAAGTCAATTTCCCTCACAGAGGTTGGTTGGGCTTTTGTTTGGAAAGAGGTTTCCTTTCTTTTCTTTTTTTTTTCCTTGCTCATTTTGTTCCTTCCTGGCATCAATCCGAACAGCATCCTGAGAACAGTGCTACACCTAATTTGCTTCTGCAAATGAGAGTAATTTAAATAACTCAATGAAAATGAGGAAGGCTCTCGGATGATTTAAAGGCCAAGAATGATGTATAGTGATTTTGTTTATTCCTTTATCACCTGACTTGCCAGAGGCCCAGAAGTTCAGGTGTTAAGTGCTTCCAGCCCAGTTTTGACTTGCATGGTCCAGCTCCTTACTGAGGCACACAGCTGTTGGTCTGAACTTTAGTATGGAAGGAACACGGGCCAGGCAATGCCAGGTCGTCTTTATCCAAAAACATATGCAGCCAAACTGCAGGGATCCACACCTGAACTGGTATTCCCAGATTAGGAGGGTGTGTGTATGTGTGTGTATGTGTGTGTGTGTGTGTGTGTATTTGTGTTCCCAACTGCCTCTTAATACAGAGACAGCATGTATACTAAAAAGAGCTACTTGAATAGATGGGCCATTAGTTTAACATATCTGGATTCTAATCTGTATCGATCACTTATCTTTTGGTTCTTAGGACTTTATTAACTTGTAACAACCTATTTCCTTAGATACAGAAATATCTGGCCTTCATGAGCCTTTGACCTCTGGCATTCTCCTCTCTACCTCACCTTGCCCCACTTGGTGAGTTACTCTCCTTGCTACGGCTTTGGTTTAGCACCTCCAATAGGTCAGTTTCTTTCCTACATCAAGGTATTTGCCTGTGGTATTCCTCTTACAACCCACCTCCCACACCCACCTCACCTAACACCCCACCTGAGTAACTTAAGTCTCAGCTTAAATCCCACTTACTCACACAGGTCTTTTTTGACACCCCACTCAAGTCTAAATTAAGTTTACTCTCATTGCATATTCATCAATAGGTTATTTGTATTCTATGGTGGTGGCACTCATTATAGTTAGTAAACAAATATACATATATAGTAGACACACACATTAGTAAGCACCCACATTCTTTATCATATCTTCCTATCTCCTTGTCTTCATTGTCTTCATAGTGCTTATTAATTTCTTACATTTTCTATTTCAGTTAATTATAGGGTATTCTTCCCCAGAATTTACGTTTATGAATGTAGGAACCTTGACTGTTTTATTCACAACTGCATTTCCCATGCTGGGTACAATGGCTCTGGCATAAAGACAGAGCTCAAAACACATGTGTAGGTTGGATGGATGATTGGGTTAATTGTGGGAAATTATCCACTTAGCAACATAGTTCTGAAGATCAGATATGATGCATAAAAACACCTCATGCAGTGAGAGGGACTTGTAGCACTCAATAAAAGTTGCTTATCGTTACTGATGTTAATAAAGAGGCATATAGCAAAGAAGACAGGAAGGATTTTTTCTAAATAACAGCATATTTCTGGAGTGTGAACACATCTAGTATAATATGCTATACCATTTACATGAATAGTTCAGCAAAATTTATGCCACAACCCTTCAACTGTGCCACCTCGCTCCTCAAGGTACATACCCACTGCAGCACACCAGACAAAGCAAAGTTCATCAGGCAGCCATACTGTTTAATTCCCCAGGGGCTTTGGATCTCTCTGCCTGAAATAGCCCACATAAGGTAAGCTGAGGCATTTACTTTCAATGGCAAAAACTGCAATTACTTTTGCACTGACTTAATAGGAGAGTTTCAAAGTGTCTCCACTTCAAGTCAGGGACAACTGAAACTCAGCCATGTCAAACTCTTGATAAATTGCTGGCAGCTTTTACTGATAACAACACATTACTTTTATCTTTTTCTCCTTAATTTTCTTTCTTTTTTTTTTTTTATCAAGAGTAGAAAGACTGTTCTTGTCTGTTTTCAGAGACAGTTGATCATTTCTTTCTTTTTTTTTTTTTTTTGGAGAAAAGAAAGAAAGAAAAAGAAAGAGAGAAAGAAAGAAAAAAAGAATGAAAGAGAGAAAGAAAGAGGAAGAGAAAGAGGGAGAGAGAACAGGAGTCTTGCTTTATTGCCCAGGCTAGAATGCAGTCTAAAAATGGGTATTAAAAACCTCTTTTATGCCGATAATTGTGCTTAACAATGGAGACAGGAAGGAATAAGGGAGGAAAATAACAAACAAGCAGCCAACCAATATTTCATTTAAACCTGTGAAATGGTATGCAATTACTGAGGAGTGATTTACTTCCAATTATGTAGTCACTTTTAGAGTAGGTGTGATGTGGTACTGATAAGAACGTATGTTTTGTGGATTTGGGGTGGAGAGTTCTGTACATGTTTATTAAGTTTACTTGTTCCAGGTCTGAGTTCAAGTCCTGGATATCCTTGTTAATTTTCTGTCTCGTTGATCTGTCTAATATTGACAATGTGATGCATTTGGTCGATAAATCTTCCTCCATCCGTTTGGTTTGAGTCTTTGTGTATCCTTGCATGTGAGATGGGTCTAGATGCAGTATACCGATGGGTTTTGGCTTTTTATCCAATTTGCCTGTCTGTGTCTTTTGATTGGGGCATTTAGGCAATTTAAATTTAGGATTAATATTAATATATGTGAATTTAATACTGCCATGTAATGCTAGCTGTCTGTTTTGCCCATTAGTTGATGTAGATTCTTCATTATGTTGATGCTTTTTATGTTTTGGTATATTTTTGGAATGGCTGTTACTGGTTGTTCCTTTCTATGTGTAGTGCTTCTTTCAGAAGCTCTTGTAAAGCAGGACTGGTGGTGATGAAATCTCTGAGTACTTGCTTGTTCACAAAAGATTTTATTTTTCCTTCACTTATGAAGCTTAGTTTGGCTAGATATGAAATTCTGGGTTGAAAGTTCTTTTCTTTAAGGATGTTGAATATCAGCCCCCACTCTCTTCTGGCTTGTAGGTTTTCTGCTGAGAGATCTGCTGTGAGTCTGATAGGCTTCCCTTTGTGGGTAACTTAACTTTCTATCTCGTAAGTTATTTTTCTCTTTTATTGTATGTTACTGTTTCCTTTGAATGTCTAGTGATTTTTTGTTGTCTGCCAATATTCAGAGTGAGGCAGAAATCTGTATGAAAATCCCATATGTTCATACGGGGAGAAGGGAAAAAGAACTTGTTGAATGATGGGCTTCTCTGTAGAATAATTGGATAGGCAGGGGACTAGCTACTTCACCTGGGCATCTTCCAAAGTCAGGGTCCCCACACAAGAGCTCCCAACCTTCTTGGCTTGGTGGTGGTGATGGGAGTGAGGGAGCGAATATGACACTCAGTATGGCTGAGTGGCCGGGCACAGTGGCTCACACCTGTAATCTCAGCACTTTGGGAGGCCGAGTTGGGCAGAAAGCCTGAGGTCAGGAGTTCAAGAGCAGACTGGCCAACATGGCAAAACCCCATCTCTACTAAAAATACAAAAATTACCTGAGTGCAGGGGCAGATACCTGTAATCTCTGCTACTCAGGAGGCTGAGGCAGGGGAATTGCTTGAGTCCCAGAGGTGAAGGTTGCAGTGAGCCAAGATTGAGCCACTGCACTCCAGCCTAGGTGACAGAGACAGACTGTGGTTTGGTGTAAGGAGGCACGAGCTCTGGTAACGTTTCCCTCTCTTCCTACCAGATGTGTGGCAGCGCTGTGGAGAGGACAGCATGCCAAGAGCACTTGCCCAGACCTGCCCCAGCCACAGTCAGCCACTGCCAAGGCCCCACCAGATAACACAGCTCTGGCCGCAGATGATACAGCCTGGAGAATAATTTATTCTCACCCCTCTGTGCTGAGACGCTGTAACTATTTCAGGCAGAACAGAACTTGTGAGGTGTGAGCAAATCATTTTAAAGGGCAGGACATCAGGTGATGAGCCTCCATGCCAAGCCAGACAGCAGGGATGGCAGGAGTGATTTATCTTGCTCTGTTCTTCATGTACATCTCCCCAAATCTCACCTTTTGGAGTTCTCTTTTTATCCTTGCGACTGATCTCTTCCATCATGCTTGGGGTTTCTTTGATTTCCTTTCCTCTAGTTGAACCTTCCTTTCTCTCTTTCATTCATTCAACTATGTGCCCTGGGACTGTTCTTGAAACTGGGAACACAGCAGTGACCAAAACAGGCAACAATCTCCACTCACAGGGAGCTTGTACTCAGGAGTGTTGGGAAGACAGAGAATAAAGGGGTAAAGTATGTGATATGTTAGAAGGCGAGCAGTGATATGGGGGGAAGAAAAAGAGCCTTCAAGGATAGTGGGCAGGCCAGGAGACAGTGTATTGCTAGTTTAAACAGCGTGGTCTACGAAATTCTCATCAAGTTAAGACCTTTGGGGAAAGGCCTGGGGAGTGAGGGGTCAGTATTCTAGGCAGAAGGAAAAGCAAATACAATTGCCCTGGGGCAGCAACATGCAGGGAAAGTCAAGGGAGAGCCTGGGCAGCATGGGTGGGTGGGGCAGGCAAAGGGCACAATGACAGGGAAGGGGAGAGAGTGGGGTGTTCAGATCAGGTAGGGCTGGGTCATCATTGTAATGTTTCTTGGGTTTCTCCTTGAAGGGATGTGAGCATGCCTCTACCTCTACATCTCTCTCAACTCCTAAATTGTTATATGTAAAATTTTAGTGAATGTAGAAGAAGTAGCATTCAAATATAAATTTCCTCAGCAAGGCAATTTACTTCTATAGAAGGATGTGGCTCACAGATGGAACAATGGCGAGTACACACCTGGACCAGGGAGGGAAAGGGTTTCTTACTGCAGACAGAGGTCGCCCCTACTGCTCTGTTGTTCCCCTATTGGTTAGAGTTAGACTACACAGTCTAGACTAATCTCGATTGGCTATTTTAAAGAGGGCAGGGGTATGAGCTGGAGTGGTGGGTGGGTAGTTTGGCAGGAAAGATGCTTATGGGCAAGTCAGAGCAGGTAATCAGGGGTCAAAGCAGGTAACTGGATCAAGCCACTGGAGTGAATCAGGACAGAGTAGAGGACCAGGGGGACAGATGTGAACTATTGATTAGAACTGGTGGAAAAGGTTGTTTACTGAAACCACAAGGAAGTTAAGCTTTAAAATAGAGAATCAAAGAGTAAGAGAGCTGAGCATACTGACATTCTGATTCTTTGAAGAGAAACTTGGGGTTCACTGTATCTAACAAAATGAATGTGACCCAACCTGTATTTTCTCAGGTTCCTATGCAGGTTGCCTGCACTTTCTCTTAGTTTCTAAAAATCCTCCTCATTTCTAAAGTTTCCTTTGAAAAACTGAGCCTGATGTCATCACTTCCCACGCCTGAAGATCCTCCCTCTCAGGCAAAATCCAGTCTCTCCCTCAGGGAAGGACTCCAATTTTGAAACCTAAATTTATGTCCCTATGGTCACCTCAAGGATTGAGAATCATAAAAACCTTATACAGTGTTCTCACTGTTTAATTTTCAGCTCAGGGATTTAATCTAACAAATTTCCTTTTATCTCATTTATGGTGACTAAGATTCACCAACTTTCCCTTGAACTAAAGGGTAAGATAAAATACTACTTTGGGGAGGAATGAGAAGTTAAATTAGTTCCTGGGGTGCAATTATTAACAGCAAATCTAACGTAATCATCTAGTAAGTGCCAAGTATAACCCCAGCACTTGAAGAAGTTGATCAATAAATGTAGCGTATGTTCTCTTCCAGCATTGCCGGTGTAATAAAAAAACATTTTAGGGCTCTCTCAAGGTTGAAAGAGAGCTCAGAGAATCTTCTCTTAATCATATTCAACAACTAGAATCATAAAACAAAACACCCAGCTATCATGCCTTGTTAAGAAGCAGTGTCAAAGGGTCTAATTTAATCATTTGGTGCTATTAAGTAGAAATTAGGTTTCCATGGAGGCAGTGACTTGAGACTTGGCAGGATTCTGATCCTCATTTGCTCATCTTTTTCCTCTATAGAAAATATAATGATAATGATAATACCCTTTTCTAGTTTCCAAAGCTGCACACCTGGGTGATGGCCTTTCAGGTCCAGGTGCTTCTGAGAGAGGATTTTAGCTGTCATGGAAACATGAGACAAAATGACATGAAATATGAGACAAAATGAAATGAATCTCAGATTTATTATTGGCATTGATTGGGGATCTGAAATTAGGAGCCTGAAGCTCAAGGTTATTCTGTTGGTTCAACTTACAGTAGGATCAAATGAATCATGTAGCTGAATGCAGTTGGAGAAGCAGCAGCATCACTGACTGTTTTATATTTTTTGACCCACCCAACACATAGACACATCCCCACTCTATTCTGAGTGGGAGAAGAATGGGTTTCTTTCCCCTTTGGTCCTTTTCTACTATGGATCTTGTTCTCAACACCAGAGTTTATTGAAGTTGGAGGCAGAACAGACTCCCCTACACCTCTACCCTGACATCCCAGATCTAAGCCTCAAACTGTGCTCTCCTGTTAACTGCTATAACTTCCAGAGAATCCTGTCGTTGCTACAGAGGTGATTGCATTAATTGCCAGTGTTCACCTCGTCCTGCAGCACATGAGAATGCTGCCAAGTTAAAAATGGGCCACATGTGGCTGTGGTCAACCAAACCTTACTAGATGGTCTGCCTTTTCCTAGCCCTCCCCATGTCCTGGGATGCAAGCATTTGCTCTTAGGCTCTCCTGGCCACTCAATTCAAACACTAATTGGATAACCCTATGGAGCTGGTTTAGAAGAGAAAAGCAGGGAAGCTAGCTCAAATTTAATCAGGAACACATAAACCATTAAACACTTCCCTTTGCAAAATTGTATAGGTTAAATTTTCATTTACTTAACAAATATTTAATGAGCACCTACTATGTGCCATTAGTAAAATGTGATATTGTACTAGGTACTAAAGAAAAATGTAAATATTACAAAAATCTTCCTTGTCTGAGATAATTTGTAAAAGCTACATATTTCTAAACATTCAGCAGCCATTTTCAGGAGGAAGTTCTAAGTACGTCAAGTCCAGCTTGTATTGATATAGTTATAAAATCTTGGGTCTAGAGGGATATTCAGTCTGAAGATTCTTGTCCAACTTCTCATTCAACCCTTTTGTATTACTTCAAGTGGTCATTTTTTTTTTCTGCACACATCTATAAATAAGATGCTACTGTAAATGCTGCCACATTTTTAGAAATCTGTAATTTACTGAAAGAATCTCTTTTGCTGTAAGTCCTTCTTACAACATTCATTTCTCCTTTCTCGGACAAAATGGAACAATTTTGTTGTAGCTTATAATTTTATATAAGCTGCCTTTGTATCCAAAGTCAGACTTTTCATCCATAGTGGTATTCTTGATACTAAGCACTTCTCTCCTTGATTCCTTTAATTCCTGCTCCATCTTTCTGGTCACTTCCTGATGTCTAGTTTTATAGCTATATTTATACTGACTAGTAGGTAGGGGAAGGAAGCAAATGAAATTTAAATAGATCATCTGTCCTCCTTGTTAATGCTTCTGAAATTTCCCAGAGAACACTGCTAACCTATGGCAAAAAATATGTTTTTGGGATTTTCACCATATTGTGTTTATTTATACCATCCCAAATGTCATGGGATCTGGATGCTGTAAGGAAACTCAGAACTAATGTAGCCCAACATAGTAATTTCTCAGGAGGGAAACTGAGACCGAGAGAGAGAAAGTGTCTTGCCTGAGGCCAGATAGGTGACAAAGATGACAGTGGTAAAATTGAGAACCAAACCCATGTCCCCTGACTGCCAGCTAAGTGTTCTTTCCATGGTAGCATGTTGCTCCACCTGCCTCTTGGTACCAGGTGCTAGCCATGTACACAGTTTCCGTCAACTTTAAATTTAGAAACTGTGATTATATATAGAGTTTATTTGAGCATAGAGCTTGAGAGTGGCCACTTAGGAAACATAGACTCCAAAGTAATAGAGTCAGTGCTCCAAAGTAGAGAAGTTATGGTTTCTTTTACATAGGCAGAAGCATAGTTTATCAGGGTTAAAACATTCTCCATACAAGGTAAGTACATGGATTATAATGATTTAATTGCTTACAGCTTGCTGTAGCTCAAGGAAGATTGCTGTGACATTCTATAAGAGGGGGTTCATGATCTCCAGGGGTCTTATCTTTGGCACGATTTGGTCTTTCCTAATTATTTACAAGAATAAAACAAAAGTTACAGCTAACTGTTAGTGACTCAGGCCACATAGCCCCATTCTTCTCAAGACTCAAAATAGTTTAAAGTTCCAACACCTTCCAGTTTGAATTATTTAATTTCACATTCCCCTTAGAAATTTTACCAAAGAGTGCTCCACACTAATAAGGATTATCTTTCTCTGAGAAGCATATCATGAGGGATGCCTTTGGAGCACCAGGAGGAAGATGACCCATTAGATCAGCCCTACCAACCCCAGACTTCTATAGAAAGCAAGATGGCACAGCCAGGTCCCTCCTTCCTCTCTCAGTGCCATGTAACAGAGGTTGGCAAACTTCAAAAACCAGCCCATAGCCTGTTTATGTAAATAAAGTTTTATTGGAACACAGCCATGCCCATTCATTTGCATATTATCTACGCCTGCTTTTGTACCTGAAACAGAGTCAAGTAGTTTCCATGGAACCCATATATCCTTCAGAGCCGAACATTTTTACTATCTGGCTCTCTATAGAAATAGTTTACTGATCACTGCCAGAGAGAGGTGTGAGTTCTAAGAGTGAGTCTGATAATAGTCCTTGCATTTTTGTTAATGCACCATGATATCTCTTCACTTGACTCTATCAAGCTGTTTCTGGGTAATGCTGATTTAACTGTATACTTCAAATCAATAAATGGATTAAAAAGGTTCCAAAAGTCCAGTTCAGGTACAAAGAATATATATGCTGATATAATTTGTGTACATTATAGAGAAGCAGTAATCAATACTATATCTTAATTGTAGATACATATAAATTTAGTAAAAGTACAAAATATGCACAAAAATGATAATCACCAACTTTAGAGCTGTGGTACCTATACATGGGAGGGGGAAGGGCAAGAAACAAAGGGAAGAAAGGCATAGCTTTAATTTGCAACAAAAAATAAAAAAAAATTGAAGAAAATACAATGGAATGCTAATATTGGCTACATTAGGCCTTTGCATACTTGGGAGTCTCATGTCATTTTCTTTACTTGTATTTTTTACATATATAGAAACTCAAAGTGAAGACAGGCAGGCAGTCCCTTGGGTAAGTCATTTAGGGTCTCTGCATTTTAGAGAAAACCCTTAGGAAAAGGGATTTCCAAAGTCTTTGGTAATGTGTTCTGTTCCTCTATGAAACATGGGGTAACAGGCAACAAGCATCACGTTAATAAAGAACAAAATTCCATTAAGACATTCTGGCTGGGTGCAATGGCTCATGTCTGTAATCCCAGCACTTTGGGAAGCTGAGGTGGGTGGATCATTTGAGGTCAGGAGTTTGAGATCAGACTGGCCAACAGGTGAAATCCTGCCTCTACTAAAAATACAAAAATTAGCCTAGCATGGTGGTGCACGCCTGTAGTCCCAGCTACTTGGGAGGCTGAGGCAGAAGAATCACTTGAACCCAGGAGGCAGAGGTTGCAGAGAGGCAAGATTGCACCACTGCACTCCAGCCTGGGTGACAGAGTGAGACTCCAACTCAAAAACAAAAACAAAAACAAAAAAACTTAATGCTCTATATTCTAAATCCAGGCACACCTTGGAGATATTGTGAGTTTGGTTTCAATATATGCAATAAAGCAAATATTCAATACTTGCACGTGACATAATTTTTTTGGTTTCCCAGTAGACACAAAACTTTACTTATACTATACTGTAGTCTAATAAGTGTCCAACGGCATTATGTCTAAAATTATTTATTTATTTATTTATTTATTTATTTATTTATTTATTTTTTGAGACGGAGTTTCACTCATGTTACCCAGGCTGGAGTGCAATGGCACGATCTCGGCTCACTGCAACCTCCACCTCCTGGGTCCAGGCAATTCTCCTGCCTCAGCCTCCTGAGTAGCTGGGATTACAGGCACGCACCACCATGCCCAGCTGATTTTTTGTATTTTTAGTAGAGACGGGTTTTCACCATGTTGACCAGGATGGTCTCGATCTATTGACCTCGTGATCCACCCGCCTCGGCCTCCCAAAGTGCTGGGATTACAGGCTTGAGCCACTGCGCCCGGCCTAAAATTATTTTAAAAATACCTTATTGCTAAAAATGCTAATGATCACCTGAGTATTCAATGAGCAATAATCTTTTTGCTGGTGGAGGATCTTGCCTCGATGTTGATGGCTGCTGACTGATCAGGGTAGTGGTTGCTAAAAGATGGGATGGCTGTGGCAATTTCTTAAAATAAGACAATAAAGTCTGCTACATTGACTGACTCTTTATTTTACAAAAGATTTTTTCATGCAGTGCTATTTGATGGCATTTTACCCACAATAGAACTACTTTCAAAACTGGAGTCAATGCTCTCAAAACCTGCCACTGCTTTATCAATTAGGTTTATGTACTATTCTAAATCCTTTGTTGTCATTTCAACAATGTTCATAGTATCTTCACCAGGAGTAAATTCTATCTCAAGGAACCACTTGGTTTGCTCATCCACAAGAAACAACTTTTTATTCATTTGAGTTTAATCATGATATTGCAGCAATTCAGTCACATCTCATACTCCACTTCTAATTCTAGTTCTCTCGCAATTTGGAATACCCACTCCCTCCATTGAAGTCTTGAACTCTTCAAAGTCACCTGTAAAAGTTGGAATCAACATCTTTTACATTCCTGTTAATGTGGATAATTTGATCCCCTCTCATGAATCATGAATGTTCTTCATGGCATATAGAAAGTTGAATACTTTCCAGAAGGTTTTAAATTTACTTTGTCTGTCTCTATCAGAGGAATTACTATCTATGTAGCCTTATGAGATTCATATATTAAATAATAACTTGCGAATCAAAATTACTTCTTGATCCATGGGCTGCAAAATGGATCGAAGAGTAATTTTGTATTAGCAAGCATAAAAACAACATTAATGTCCTTGTACATCTCCAGTCGAATTCTTGGGTGACCAGACATGTGGTCAATGAGCAGTAATATTTTACAAGGAATCTCTTTTTCTGAGAAGTAGTTCTCAACAGTTGGCATAAAGCATTTAGTAAGCTAAGTTGTAAACACATGTGCTTTCATCCAGGTTTTGTTGTCCCATTTCTAGGGCACAGGCAGAGTAGATTTTGGGTTCTTATTAAATGAGTAATGACTTCAACTACAAATAAGCAGCTACATTAGCCCCTAACATGAGAATCAGCCTGTCCTTTGAAGTTTCAAAGCCAGACATTGACTTTTCCTCTCTAGCTATGAAAGTCCTAGATGGCATTTTCTTCTAAGATAAGGCTGTTGTATCTACACTGAATATCTGTTGTTTCGGGGTAGCCACCTTCATTAATTATCTTCACTAGTTCTTCTCAAAAAACTTTCTATGGCTTCTAAGTTAGTACTTGCTGCTTCACCTTGCATTTTTGTGTTGTGGAGACCATTTCTTTCCTTAAATCTTGTGATTGAAGGAAATCTCTGCTAGATTCCAACTTTTCTTCTACAGCTTCCTCACCTCTTTCAGCCTTCATAGAATTGAAGAGAGTTAGGGCCTTGCTTTGGATTAGGTTTTGGCTTAAGGGAATCCTGTGGCTGGTTTGATCTTCTATCCAAACTACTCAAACTTTCTCCATATCAGCAATGTGTACTTTGCTTTTTTATCATTTGTGTGCTCACTGGAGTAGTACTTTTAATTTCCTTGAAGAACTTTTCCTTTCATTGACAACTTGGCTGTTTGGTGCAAGAGGCTTAACTTTATGACTACCTCAGCTTTCCACATGCCTTCCTTGCTAAGTTTAATCATTTCTAGCTTTTGATTGAAAATGAGTGATGTGAGACTCTGTCTTTCACTTGAACACTTAGCAGCCATCATAGGGTTATTAATTGGTTTAATTTCACTATTGTTCATTGTGTCTCAGAGAATAGGAAAACCCAAGGAGATGGAGAGAGACAGGAGAATGGGTAGTTGGTGCCACAGTCAGAACACACATAACATTTATTGATTAAATTTGCCATCTTATATGGACATGGTTCATCGTGTCCAAAAGCAATTACAATAGTAACATCAAAGAACACTGATCACAGATCACCATAATAGATATTATAATAAGAAAAATTTTGAAATAATGTGACAGTTACCAAAATGCACCACAGAGACATGAAGTAAGCATTTGTTTGAAAAATAGTGCCAATACACTTACTTGCTCAACACAAGGTTGCCACAAACCTTTCATTTGTAGAAAGTGCAGTATCTGCGAAGAGCAATAAAATTACATGCAATAAAATGAGGTATGTTTGTACACGCTCAATTACATACTCCTTTACATGATTCATCATAGGATTTGAAACTCCACTACTGTTTCTCAACCCAACTGGAAGTATTACTGCAAACAATTTTTGATCATATCCTTTTGTCTCCTTCTATATATCTACAAAGCAATGAACACATCTCTTCTGCATAGTAAGCTCATATTTTATGAATTATTCTTGGACCTTCATTTTTCTTGAGATAATTCTAATTCAGTCTGCCTCTTTCCATAAAATGATTCAGTAGCATTTCATAGAAATGAAAAAGAATATCTCTTCATTATACAGCACCAAGACACTTTTCTATGAACCTTAAAAGTTTCAGGAATGAGGCCAGGTGTGGTGGCTCATGCCTGTAATCCCAGCACTTTGGGAGGCCAAGGCAGCCAGATCATGAGGTCAAGAGATCGAAACCATCCTGGTCAACATGGTGAAATCCCGTCTCTACTAAAAATACAAAAATTAGATGGGCATGGTGGTGTGTGCCTGTAGTCCCAATTACTTTAAAGGCTGAGGCAGGAGAATTGCTTGAACCCAGGAGGTGGAGGTTGTGGTGAGCCAAGATTGTGCCATTGCACTCCAGCCTAGGCACCAAGAGGGAAACTATGTCTCAAAAAAAAAAAAAAAAAAAGTTCAGGAATGAAAGCCCTGAAGCACATTGCTATTTTACCACCTAACACCTGGCATTACATTGGTTACATAGCTGGAGGCAGTCGAAGTTTAATGTACACAATTACAATACACCTTTTTCTATATTTCAAGATTTCCTTGTTATAAAAAGATACTCAAAACTTATCTTAATCATGTTTCTATTTCCCAAGAGAGTTCAAAAAGTTTAATAGCTTCTAAGCAAGTGGATCTGAGAAAGGTTGTTTCAAAAATGATTATACTAGTCCCTCTTCACTGTGATAGGTGTGACTTTTTTGGATCTAAATTAAGGTGGAAGTGTGATTGAAGAGAAGTTAGAAAATTTCACAGTTAAACCGAATAGAAAGGCCTGAAGCAATTTCCTGTTCTTTGTAAAATGAAGCTCCAAGGGTATTAATTTAAACAACAAAATATCTCCCCCAAATTAATTGAGAATAAGGCTGAATCCAGCCCAGTGGTGGTTACCTAGCAACAAAGCTATGTGTTAGGAAAAGGATGAGGGTACTTCAGACATTGGGTATCACTTCAGGCACTGAGTTTCCTTGAAAGATGTGAAGAAAACTTCATGCTCTTTTTAAGTTGTCTATTTAAAGATACCTATGATCCATAGCATGTGCTAGGGCAGTCTTTCTCTTTTTAAGTCAGATTCATCATTGGAATTCATCTCAGCTGCCACCTCTTCCATGAAGCTTTCCCTGGCTATCCCCAAGAACCCTCAGACTCTGGGCCATGTCTGTTTCCTCTGTGCTGCCCTCGCCCTCTGCATTTCACTAGCTTGGCACTTCTTTAAATGTTTGGTAGAATTCAGCAGCAAAGCCATTGGCTCCTGGGCTTTTCTTTACTGGGAGACCTTTTTATTATGGCTTCAATCTCATTACCTATTATTGGTCTGGTCAGCCTTTGGATTTATTCATGGTTTAAACTTGATAGGTGTATGCATCTAGGAATTTGTCTTCTTCTTGTTGGCATTGATCATGGTGTCCATCACTTATGAAATCATTACCCTGTTTCTCTGTTTATGTACCCAATCCGATTATAGTTAGGGACTGTCCCTTGCTTTTCTTTGTATCTCACATGCATAATCTCATGCTTTGTACCTTGTAGATGCCCTAGCATTGTTTGTTGAGTGGATGGATGGATGGATGATGATAAAGTAAATGAATTTGAACTAATGAATGAATTAGAAAATCAATCAGGCTCCAGTAAGGATATGATCTATAATCGTAGCTGTATTGTGGGCTCTAATATGTGTAAATGTAATGGAATAACTCCAATACAAACCGTTGTGAGGGATTTTGTGATAAGCCTGTCTCAAGCCATGTTCTGAAAAGTTTATTTGAATTAAGTAGCCTTTTTCCTTTTTTTCTGTTCTCTGCCCTACAGGCTGCCTGAGCAATTGTGGCTGGTTCCTAAAGTGAGTTCCCATTATCCTCCAGTTGGCCCTGATCTCCCATCCCAAGGTAGGCATGCCAGCCTGCTTCTCCCTGCTTATTGGACTTTGCCTGTGGCTTATTGCTCTGTTTATTATAACTCAACTGCTGCTTTCCCCTTTTGTTTTGATGTAAAATATTCTTCACCTCAGGTTGGCACAAGGAAGTTTTCTTGGTGGTACTCTTGAATCCCTGTAGCTGTTAACATCTTTATTTATGACTGTAATAATCCTAGAACTTCCCTGGATAATCCTCAAAAAGGACATTATACATGGGGCTATTTCCTGAGGTAGAGAGCTATAAAGGGAGCTGATTTCTCATATCCAAGTCTTCATATTCAAGATTTTAGAGACATTCTGTTTTAATAAGGGTTCTGGCAGGAAGCAGATGATACAAACTGTGTAGTTTCAACAGCACTTTAGAAAGGGATTCTTTACCATGGCATGGTCAGAATGTGGGAACACCAAAAGAATTTGGGTACAACCTTAGGGCTAGAAACAGGCTGGGTCTGAATGGGGAAGGGAAAGGAATGGTTACTAAAACCTTAAGAAAAATAAAAGGAGAGAAAGAATGAGAGCTGTGAGGAGGGATGCCAGGGTGGAAGGAGCGTACACTTTGATAAAACCCGTGGAGACTGGGGAATGCATACCCTGAACATGCTGTCCTCCACCCTTCTGCTCTCCTGCTAATGTGCTCCAATGGCCAAACCCCACTGGAAGTGGCCACAAGGTCCAGCATCTTGGGGAACAGAGAAAGGTGAAAAGCAGTGGAAATAGGATCTAGAAAGGCAAGTGGAAGACACACCGTACAGCTCCCAGAAGAAATGCAAACATAATGGTGCCTGTGCATGGGAGCCATGCCTCCGATGACTTCACTCCAAAATAATTTTGGGGAAATTATTTTGGTACTTCCTTATGCATCTTTAATTGCTTCTGAAAATTTTTTGTTATCTTGTTCTTAATTGGCATTTGATCTTTACAATTTGTTCTCTTAAAGACTATAACCCTCTACAAAACCAAATAAACACAAATGCCCTTTGGCTTGCTGTTACCTCCAGAATAAAGCCTGGCTTGAGTGTGTTGTTGAGCTTTCTGCCTTTAGCTGGTTTGCCAACCAACCAAGGTTCTTTGTGCTTGCCAGTTTACAAATGTGGATCAAATGGCTTTTCTGTCAGTAGAGCTAAGAAATTTTAAACCAGAATAAAGAAAAAACTTTAAGCCTCTAGAGATTTACCTTATAATTTGCTTTAATTAAAGTCAATTCCTATATTAGAAAGAGGCATATTTCTGATTTAAAATTTTCCCTATTTTTCTCTTAAAGAGGGCATCTATAATACATATATATTTTACAATTGAAAGGATTAGATGGGTTTCAAATAGTTTGCTCATCATTATTTCTTTGAAATGATTCTTTCCTGTGCATACTTAGTTTAGAATCTCTCTGTATGTGAGCCTTCTGATTTGTAAAAGAAATTAACGATCATGAGGTTATTTTGAAATTAAAGGAGTTAAATTGACATAAAGGATTTAGAGTGCTGCCTGGGATAAAGCAAGTACTCAATATGTGGTCCCTGTTGTTTGTGGACCTTCTTGTATTGAAAAGGGAACTTAATAATTTGTAATTGCTGTACAATAAAGCAAAAATTTACTGTGTTGGGTTCAATATGAAACCTACCCAAGCTCTGCTTAAAATTAAGTAACTTTCTGCAAGCCCTTCTACCTTATCTATCCTCCTCACATTCTTAGCAAGTTCCCAGGCATCTAAAAGGTCCTGTTTTTCTTGCTGACCAGTTGCAAGGTTGCAGGACAGATAACACTCAAAGAATGAACAATATGTTTCTCAAGATGTTATTTTTCAAACGTAATGTACATCACAAGACATGTCACAGGTTGATTAACTGTTTTTGTTCTTGGTGTAAAATTGTTTCCTGCTTCGTCATCCTGTATCACAAAGGTGCTTAAAGGCCCTCAGTTTCTTTGTACTTTGCTCAGTCTTAGGCAGTGATTCCACTGAGTCCGTGATCACATTAAATAAATTCCTCTTGTTCCCCCATCAGTCTCTCCAAGTCTCTGATTTTCCGTTTCAGTGTCATGTTCTTGTTAGAACATGGATATCAGCAGACTATTCTTATAGCAGTATTCAAAAAGATTAGGCCAATTAGTAGGATGATATCTTAGGGAACAAATATGAGGTTTTACTCCAGAAGCTTCGGTCTTTAGGAGTCTTTCTCTTAGGAGCTAAATGATGCATATTTGGAATACTACAAGGCAGAATAACAAATATTTGCTTTTCCTTTCTTTTTTTGTGATTGTCCTGAGCCAGAAGAAGTAGTGAATTATACGGTCATTTTGGTATTCTCTGGCTGTTCTTTTGGGTATCTCACCTGATTCAGTTATGCCTTATAAATTTTAAAATATGATTGAAGCCTCCATTCTGTTATATTCCTGAGTCCAAGGAACATAAAAATGAAAAATCTAGCGGAAGCCTATATTCGTTAAGATTCAGTTCAATCATATATATATATATATTTTAAAAGTCAAATAGCAATGGGTTAAATAAGACAAAAAATTGTATTTTTCTGTCATATACCAAATGTCTAGTTGTGGCATTCCAGAGATGGTATGGTAGCTCCACATTTATCAAGGACCCAGAACTATTCTCTCTTTCTGCTCCTGTATCCTTAGTATAACCTTCATCCTAGAGGTCACCTAATGGTCTTGACATGGCTATTGTAGCTCCAGCCATCATGCTCCATTGAAAGAAGTAAGGTGCAAAAGGTGTGATTTTCCACTGAGTGAGTCCCATTTAAAGCTTTTTCTAAGAAGCCACATACTTCTGCAACTTTTGCTTACTATCTCCAGGGAAGACAGGAAAGACAGGTTTTATCTAGAGTTTGTCAAAAAGCAACTCACAATGTGGAGGTGTATCCACATTATCTTTGTAAGCTGACCAGGTTTGAGCTATACTTGCAGTTATTTTACATAGTTATGGGCAGAGTGGACTATGTGAGCTAAGGAATCAGAGAAATCTGGGTTTGAATGCTGGTTCTCTCTGACCTTTACTATCTGGATGTCTTTGAGCAAGTCAGGTTAACTTCTCTGAGGCTTAATTTTATCAGGTCAAATGAAAATAGTAAGAGAGCCTACTTAGGGCAGTGGTAAGGACTGAAAGAGCATAAATACATAAGTTGTCATCTGATTAATAATTTTCAAAATGTGTACCCATCATTTTCTTTTAATTATGGGTCAAACACTGTTCCAGCTTCAACAAATGATATTTGAAAGCTGGCAGCAGAGCAAGCTTTCAAAGTATTTACAATTAATAAATCAGAAACTCGAAGAGGCTAAATAATTTGGCCAAGCTTACACAGAACTGAAATACACATCCTTCACCAAATAAACAACAAAAATGAAGCCCAGGCCTTTCTGACTTGAACAATTGTCCCTTTTCTTTCCAAAGTACATTGTCTTTTTCAAATTCAGGTTGCAATTGGCTACATAGTATATACAGGATTATGTAATAATAAACTGGGTTCTAATTGCTTTTTACTTCACTGATTGAATTCACTCAGCAACTACGGAGAACTTCCAGAGATAGAGAATTCAGGCTTTAAGCCAAGACTGTGTCCTGGAAAAAGAAGCTGACCCTGATACAGCAAAAAAAAAAAAAAAAAAAAAAAAAAAAAAAAAAAAAAAAAAAAAAAAAAAAAAAAAAAAAAAAAAAGGTTTTTCTGCTCAAGGCACAAAGCCTCCTTGTTTCTACCTGTTTGGGTCCTGATAACATACATAGCCTTTGACTTAACTAACCTGATTGGGTGCCTAAATCCTATTATTTTCTGTATTCCGATGTCCATTCAATCTGAAAAATGTAAATGAGGCTTGCTCATCAAAGTTTAGGAAAAGAAATAAATAAATTGGGACATCTGCTGTGCTAGTCATAAGTAGAGCCAGACTAATATTTTGCATTTTTAAGGAAATAGTCAATGCCTATAAGATTTGCGTAGATGGTAAAGAGTGCCCTTGTAGAAAAGTCTGGGATTCTGTCAGTGCAGTAAAAGGCGTGACAAAATTGACAAGTGAGAGCTGAGCAAAAAAAGCAATTTCTAAGCTGCGTCCTGAAGAATAAATATGAATTTACAAAGGAATAGGGGGTGGAAGAACATTCCTAGCAGAAGGGATCATGTGTGCCTTTGACTCTTGAGTTCTGAATTCTGGAAACTTATACCCTGATTATTGTTACCCTTACTTCTGACTCTTGCCTTGACTCTGCAAAGGCTGGCTTTTAGCCTTCTGATAGCCCACCATCAAGCACAGAGGCCACCACCTTAAATGCCTTTCCATTGGAATTACGTCCATTGAAAGCCAATGTTAACGAACCATTCTGCAGGACTGCTCTGAAACAAAAATGGCAGCTAGGCTTCATTTCCTGTGGCCATGTTAATTGCTTTTTGGTGGCAGCCTGGACAAGTCAAAAGGATACTGAGGACCAATCAAAAGTGTCCCACAATTAATGAGGTTTCCCTAGTTCAGAACCAGAGAGTTCTGACACACAGGTATTGACACTCTTGGGTCCAATCCTCTCTTCCCCTCTTTCTCTTATGCTTGAATGAAATTAGGAAAAACGTCAAAGAAGAAGCAGGATGTAGGCCAGAAAGCACTGATGCTAATAATACCTGGCATCTCTTGCCTGTGCATATCCAACCTCTGCATTAAAAATTTGGCTCTTGCTAATAAAAAGCTGTAAGTTCCCTGGGCCATCTCAATGGTTCCTACATTTGCTATCCCTTTCAGACACCCAGCTACTGCTCCTAATATACTTTCTGATCATAAAGCACCTGCCTCTTGTGGGAATGGCTGGGGGAAGCTAAGAATACCGTCAGTAGTCACAGACTTGAGGTTGCTATGAGCCTGAACTGTGATGCTACAATCCCTTCCTCATAAACACTGCCTGCTAACCCATTGAATAACAAGCTGAAACCAAACCAATAGTCCCATAGACAGTTGTTCACCCTTCTGGTCTTAAAGTTTAAAACTTCATTTGTTTTATTTGAGTTCCTTCCTCAGGAAATGACTTTCAGGCCTCTTAAAAAGGTATCAAAGAACTGAAACTCACCAGATCACCACATCCAGACAGTGAGATATGGGACCATTCATTCATCATGATTGCTTCCTTGCCCCACCCCTAGTTTCAGTTTTCTTACACATTGTTACATTTCCTCCCTGCTATATAAACCTCTAGTTTCAGTCAATCAGAGAGATAGATTTGAGACTGAGCTCCCATCTATCCAGCTGCAGAACACAATTAAATTCTTCTTCCTTGGCAGTACATGTCATCTCAGTCATTGGCTTTCTGTGCAGCGAGCAGAAGGACTTAGACTGAACCCCTGGTGTTTCAGTTACAAAACTGCAGACAACAGTGTCCTGTTGTAGAAAAAAAAATGTATTCAAAATATTTATCTGCTTAAAATTTTTCACTGTTGCCTTCTCACTGACCATTCTAGGTCCTCCATCTTGGACTATCCATTCCAGCAGTATAATCAACTGAAATGTGCTTTTTGCCTCATTATTTGACTCTCTCTACCTTTCTCCACTCAGTCCTATCTAGAATCTTTTAAACTCCCCTTTGTCCGTTTAGTGATTCCTGTGCAAACTTCAGACCCAGCTTAAGCATGACCTTTCTGCAACCTTTGTCTGCCCATCTCACTCCATTCACCATTCTTTCATCAGTGTCATCTCTACACTTTTTATAGATTTATAATGTACTTGTATTAGTGCACATATTGCTATATTTGTTGTCAATAAATGATCCACCCTCAAAGACAGTGAGTTTCTTGAGTGCTTAGATTTTTCTTCTACAGCATATGATTTATTTGATCACCTTCATCTTTTAACAGGCATTTAAGCCAGGTCTTTGTCACCTCAGATATTGAATTTAACTGAAAAATTGAGGAGAACAAACACTAAATATTCTGTTCTTGTACACTTTTGACTGGGCTTTGTGCATGTCTGTAGGAGTGAGGAGATTTTGGGTTAATCAAAGATAGAGATGCCTGTTTCATAATAATATCATTGAATTTTCTTATTTCATAGATTAGAGTCAGGAGAAGGAAGACCAGGATTAAAAAGTGGACATTTTGAATTACTTCCCTGTGATTTGGAGGAACATGAAGACGTTTGTTTTTCCTTTGAATTTTTACCAAAGAGCTTTCATTCTTATTTATTACAACAGGGTTCCAGACAACATCATGCATACCCATGTTAATTGAATTATTCTGATTGCTCATGAATTAACATTATCTTATTTTATCTTTCCAACTCATTAATAACCAAAATCTAAGTAATTAAGGTATTTAGAAAATGCCATTAAGTGCTACTGAATTTTGTGCCATTGCCAAATTTCTTGAACAGTCAGGAAGAAATCATTTAACCCTGGGCTTTTGTTACCCTCCTGTCCCCCGGGCTTTTTCCCAATGCACTGGGCTAGTTTTCTACACTTTGGACTCTTGAGGCTGTTTCTCCTGTGAGCTATTGTACTGCTTGGAAATACGTTGTCAGAGTCAAAAGAGGGGAAGGAGGAAGATGGGGATCTTACTTGTCTAAACATGCATATTCATTTGCTTGTCTTGTCAACATTTGATAAAGACAAATATAAATATATCCCAAGTGTCCCAAACCCCATCAGCATCTGTTGGAGAATAAGGTTAAAATCTTTTTTTAAAATATCAAAATTAAGACATGAGTCCCCAACACATTTAGCTGCAAAAAGCTCTGTCTTGAGATTTTATTCCTTGGGTCTCTCTGGTCATCCCCAGAAAATGCTTACATATTCTACAAATTCATCCCATTGATTCTCCTGCCCACCATCAGGCTATGGATCCCTGTCCCTTCTGCTACTGGTGGCATCTTATAATCTTTCTGGTCACTCAGGCTGTGGAGGCTCCTCCTGGCTCTGTGTATAGCCTCTTTTCTTTAGTTGACTATACACACAGCTAATACTGGACAAGGAAACCTCTGACATTTTGAAAGACAACTTCAGCACAGAAACAGGAAAGGGATACCAGATGCAGCAGATCTCAGGGTCCATAGGCCAAACCCTCCAAAGGCAGAGCTGAGTTAATGCCATTAGGAAGTATAGCCAGCAAAGCCAAAACTACTTACCATCTGGCCCTTTACAGAAAAAGTTAGCATATTATTGCTCTATCTGGTTCCAGTCCTGGGAAAATGTCCTGATTCTTGGATTTCCTAAGTGGACTCACTGCATCCTGTAATATAGAGTATATTACATGTATTTATCCATGTTCACACTGTTATAAAGACATTACCTAAGACTGGGCAATTTATAAAGAAAAGAGGTTTAATTAATTCACAGTTCCTCATGGCTATGGAGGCCTCAGGAAACTTACAATCATGGCAGAAGGCAAAGGAGAAGAAAGCACCTTCTTCACAGGACAGTGAGAAAGAGCACTAAGCAGGAGGTGCCACTTTTAGCCATCAGATCTCATGCGAACTCACTCACTATCATGAGAACAGTATGGGGGAAATTACCCCCATGATCCAGTCACCTCCCACCAGGTCTCTCCCTCAACCTGTGCGGATTACAATTCGAGGTGAGATTTGAGTAGGGATACAGAGATAAATGTCATCATGTTCTAGTTAGAACTCTCTCAGTAACATAATTGAAATCCAAATCTAACAATCTAGAGTGAAATAGTAGAAATTTGGCTGGTAATTGGAAGGTGAAAGGCTAACTAGCATTAGGCACAGATGGATCCCAGGAGGCAAGTGATGTCATCAAAATTAATTTTCCTACCTTCATCTCTCAACGTTGCTTTTGTCTCAGGCACTCAGGAGTCTCAGGCTTAGTAGGTGCTCAGCTATCCCAACTGAGTGATGACATTCCCTTCCCCTTAAGTCCAGCCAAAGTCCCAGTATTGAGTGTAAAGGGACCATTGTGTATCATTTCACATTCTCTGATTAATATTCTGGCCAGGAGGTGAAATTTGATAACTGGCCTGACCCAGATCATGAGTGCTTCCCTGTGGCTGGAACTGAAGTCATTCCAACCAAAACTATATGAGATGATTATGAGGGGTAGAGCTAGTTTCCCAGGATTAATTTGTTTTACTCCAGATTAGGGATGAATAAATGTTGGTTGGTTGTCAAGTTGGATCCACTACCTTGGCCAGTGAGTATTCTATATAATGGCAGAGAATTAAGAGAGGCAGAGAATCCAGAGAGGCAGAGAATCCATGGCCCTTGTCCTTCTAGATTTCTGCCTGGTAGTTTCTGGTCTGATCTAGTGACTAGCCCAGTGAGGAAGGAATATTTGGTGGCTTCTGAGTGTCTACACACTCTCCCAATTCTGAATTCTTGTACAGACATTTCAAGCTCAAAGCACTGTGCAATGTAACCTCACCCCAAAAATTTCTCCAATAGAACTGTACCAATATCTATGCTATAATTTCTAATTTTCTAATAATAATGCCTCATAGCAATAGATCATACCATGGCTAATATCTAGCAAGGAGATAGGATTTGCACTATCCACTCTACCTCTTATGCCAAACAAACCAACCCCAGGTTATTAATGTGATAGCTTTGGTTAAGAAAAGGTAATTATTTATCATGGATAGAGAAATGTACTCATTTTAAAAGTTTATTATTTATTTTTCTGGGGACAGAGTTTCACTCTTGTTGCCCAGGCTGGAGTGCGATGTCACAATCTCCACTCACCACAACCTCTGCCTTCCAGGTTCAAGCAATTCTCCTGCCTCAGCCTCTCAAATAGCTGGGTTTACAGGCATGCACCATCAAGTCTGGCTAATTTTGTGTTTTTAGTAGAGATGGGGTTTCTCCATGTTGGCTGGTCTCGAACTCCTGACCTGGTGATCTGCCCACCTTGGTCTCCCAAAGTGCTAGGATTACAGGTGTGAGCCACTGACCCCCACCATTTTCGTTTTCATCATTAAATCATTCAGTTAACGCTTTCATTCATAGATAATTTCAGTGTAAACAAAGCCACAATTTCCTGTCCCCTTGCTCTTCAATCACTTGAAAAGATGAGGTCCCAGGATACTGCAACCCTTTCATTGCACAAATTGATCTACTCAGAAGTCAACCTGAGCTGCGGCATCTCTCGCTACGTACTCTAGCACCTTTTTCTTGGGGCAGCAAAGGCGTAGAGATTTCCCAGAGCTCTTCATGATTCTGGGTACCACTGATTGAGACAGTTTTCCTGCTTGACACTTCTGAATCCTTCTCAGCCCTACTCCAATCACAGAGGTAGCTGCCACCTTCTCTCTGTTTTCATTGTACTATTGTTATAACTTCCCAGCCTCCCAGCCTGTTTAGTAATAGCCAATTTACTCCTCTGCCTCTTTTGCTGAATCGTGCTCCCAGAAGGCAAGGACTCTATCTATTCCTCATTGTCTCTTAAGCACTTTGTAGAGTGCCTGGAACAAAACAGATACTTTATAAATCTTAGCTAAATGAGATGCTCTCAAACCATCCTCTCAAATATACTATTATCCAGGCATTATTAAAATCATTCTCCTCTTATCAACATGGAAATTAAGGCTAACAGGTATTAAGTGCTACATTCAGAGGCTGACTTGAACCTAGAGCTTCTGAACTGAAGGCCATTTTCATTTTCAGAACATCTGCCTGTCTCCTTCATGGAAAAGACTGACACGATTTATAAAATTTTGTTAGGCTGAATTATATGAAATGGGAGGTTAAAAAATGTTCAAAAATGTGTAAGAGGATATGCTTAAACTTAAAGCCTTCATTGTGGCCTTTATACAAGATGCGGATTTTTATTAAAAGAGATTTACACCCTGTAGTTAAAGAAAATGGACTGGAAGTCTCAATAGGCTTAGTTGGTCAGGACAAATGCACCTGGAAGTCTTGTGAGCAGAAACTCAGACCCATGAACCCTTACAGCACAGACTTTAATAAAGTGCTTCATAGGATGAGTTCAGTTTAATGGCTGTGTATGGGCATTAACACTGGACTGAGGCTTTTTTCCATCAACTCATGGAATCATGAATTGGAAGTCAACTCCATCAACCCATGGAGTCATGGAATCCTGAAGTTTTCAACTTCTCGTGGAGTCAGATCATGGAA
Organism: Cebus imitator; assembly: GCF_001604975.1. Taxonomy (NCBI): domain Eukaryota; kingdom Metazoa; phylum Chordata; class Mammalia; order Primates; family Cebidae; genus Cebus; species Cebus imitator. The sequence continues at coordinate 430,235 of NW_016107617.1, forward strand.
TGAATTGTTAAAAGTCCTGAATTTAGGTTTCAGGCAAGTCACCACCTTACTGTGTGAACTCTTGAATGTCTGTTGTCTCTGTGAGCTTCCCTTTCTTTATCTGCAAAACGGAAGAACAATTCCTGTTTACCAGGTTACTCTGAGGTTTAAGAAAAAACGTTATCCATTAAAGCCCTCACAAAATAAAAGGTAGTGTACAGTCATATGATGATTTTGTTGTGGCTTTGCCATACCTAGAAGAAAAAAAGCCAGCGGGCTCAATAAACACAGTATTAAAATATAAATACTTGAATGAACAACCTAAGTGTCCTTAATGATAATACATGAACGTCCTCTTTTTAATGTAAGACCCCCTTTGGCATGAATAGATTGCTGCGGCCACTTCATTTTCCATCTTTCCAGCAGATTAACTGCTTGTCTGAACTCCTAAAATAGGAATGATGAGCCTCTGAGGAGGTGAAGGGACTTCCTGATTAACTCATCTGTTTCATCTCTCGTAATGAGAAGTTACCACTGTGCCCAGAGAGCTCTGCTTCTCTGAAGGGCTGCATTTTACACACAGTGGCACACAGGCAATCAGGTTTACAATTGAGGAATTTATTGGGGGAAGTAATGACAGTGGGAGTTAAAACATTTTATTTAAAAAAAAATGCACACATTCATGATGCCATCTCCCTTCTTATATCTTTTGGGCACTCCTCAAGATAACTTTGAGAGTGTGTCTCAGTGGTTCTCAAAGTGGAGATCCTTGATCACTGGTATCATCATCAACTGGGAACTTGCCAGAAATACAAATTCTTGAGCTCTACCCTAGGTTCCCTAAATCAGAAACTCTGGAGGTGGGACACAGAAAGCCATGTTAACAAACTTTCTAGGTGATGATGCTGTACATTACAGTTTGAGAATCACAGTATATCAATATTAAACTAATTTATGCTGCTTTGAGTGAAACAGAAACAAAAGCAGTAGCATACAAGTATTGATACAGTTGGCCTCCCTTATCTGTGGGGGACACATTCCAAGATCCCTGGTGGATGCCTGAAGTCAAGAACCCTACACTGTATGTACTATGTGTTTTCATATACACTTATACCTACAATCAAGTTTAACTTAAACTAAAGAGCTTCTGCACAGCAAGAGAAACTATCAGCAGGGTGAACAGACAACCTACAGAATTGGAGAAATTTCTGCAATCCATTTGCCTGACAAAGACCTAATATACAGAATCTACAAGGAATTTAAATAAATTTACGAGGTTAAAAAAAGCAACCCCATTAAAAAGTGGGCAAAGACATGAACAGACACTTCTCAAAAGAAGACATTTATGCAGCCAACAAGCATATGAAAAAAGCTCAACATCACTGATCATTAGAGAAATGCAAATCAAAACCACAATGAGATACCATCTCAGGCCAGTCAAAATAGTGATTATTAAAAAGTGAAGAGACAACAGATGTTGTTGAGGTTGCAGAGAAATAAGAACACTTTTACACTGTGTTTGGAAATGTAAATTCGTTCAACCATTGTGGAGGACAGTATGGTGATTCCTCAAAGACCTAGAACCAGAAATACCATTTGACCCAGAAATCCTATTACTAGGTATATGCTCAGAGGAATATATATTATTCTATTATAAAGACATTGAACCAGTTTATGCATACATGCATATGTTCACTGCAGCACTATTCACAATAGCAAAGACATGGAATCAACCCAAATACCCACCAACAATAGACTAGATAAAGAAAATGTGGTACGTATATGCTGTGGAATACTATGCAGCCATAAAAAGGAATGAGATCACGTCCTTTGCAGGGACATGGATAGAGCTGGAAGCCATTATCTTCAGCAAACTAACACAGGAACAGAAAACCAAACAACACATGTTCTCACTTATAAGTGGCAGCTGAACAATGAGAACACATGGACACAGGGAGAGAAACAACACACACCAGGGCTTGTCAAGTGGGCGGGGAGGGAGAGCATCAGGATAAATAGCTAATGAATGTGGGGCTTAATACCTAGGTTATGGCTTGATAGGTGCAGCAAACTACTTTGGCACATGACTACCTACATAACTAACCTGTACATCTTTCACATGTATCTCAGAACTTGAACTTAAAATAAAAATAAAATAAAATAACTTGCAAGTTAGACACAGTAAGTGATTAACAATAACTAAATAAAATACAGCAATTATAACAACATACTGTAATAAAAGTTATGTAAATGTGGTATCTCCACTCTCTCTCTTCTCTCTCTCTCTGTCTCTCTCTCTCAAAGTATCTTATTATAGAGTAATCATCTAGTTTGAAACCATGGTTGACTGTGGGTTACTGACACTGTGGAAAGACCAACTCTCAGAAAGATAAACTTTGATTAAGAGTGGACTGCTGTAGTCAACAAAGGTATCGACTAAGCGTTCTTTGTTGATAATGCTCGACTTTGTTTGTCGGACTTTGTTGAATTAGTAAGTGTTATGGGTGGAGAAAATTAAGAGAAACTATGAAAATCTAATATAATACAACATTTTTAAAGGGCATGCTGTCACCTTTGATTTTAAAGAAAAATTCTGGAAGAATAAGGGGGGCAAGAAGAGGAGGTGTGACCAAGACAGTGAAATAAACTGGTTCTTTTAAAAAAAAACAAAAAAAAAAAAAAAAGAGAGAGAGAGAGAGAGAAAAAGAGAGAGTGGGACAAAATAAGATGCACCAGGTTGTTTAAGCCATAAACTCATAGTCACTTTTGACTCGTTTTTCATTTTTCCCTTAGTCACATTCAATTCATTAGCAAGTTCTCTTAATTCCACCTCCAAAATATATGCTCACCTCCTTCACTTCTCCAAGTATTTAATGCCACTACTCAGATAAAAGGTGGTATAATCTTTCTCCTGGGCCACATCTTGCTTCCTAATGGATCCTTCACTTTCAGCTCTTGCCAATCTACTCTCCACAGATTCAGAATCATCTTAAAACCTAATTAAAATCAGTCATTCCCTTACTCAGAACTCTCCAATGCTGTGCTTTGCATTTAGAATAAAATCCATACTTCCTGACCATGGCCTGTGAGGCTAGGCCTGTAATGGGCATTAGTCACTCAATCTCATCTTTCACTGCCTCACCTCTTCTCTCGCACTATCTGCTCCAACCTTTTCTTTAACCTATTCTTTTTTTTTCTTTTTCTTTTCTTCTCTTCTTTTTTTTTTTTTTGAGATGGAGTTTCACTCTTGTTGCCCAGGCTGGAGTGCAATGGCATGATTCTGGCTCACTGCAGTCTCCACCTCCAGGATTCAAGCAACTCTGATTCAGCCTCCTGAGTAACTGGGATTACAGGTGCGTACCACCATGCCTGGCTAATTTTTGCATTTTTAATAGAGACAGGGTTTCACCATGTTGGCTAGGCTGGTCTAGAACTCCTGACCTCAGGTGATCTGCCCGGCTCAGCCTCCCAAAGTGCTGGGATTACAGATGTGAGCCACCATGCCTGGTCTTTTTTAACTTTTTAAAAATTTTCTCAAGCATCTCAGTCTCTTTCCTGTCTCCAGACATTTGCCATGCTATTAACTCTGCCTGGGACGTTTTTGTCATCACTCTTATGTGGTCAGCATCTCCTTTTGCTTTTATAGGCAATTCTATCAAAAGTAGTTTTCCCCAAATGCATCCAGTACTCCATCGTGACTTCTTTGTTTTATGCACAGTATTTGTCAAAATTTGAAATTACTGTTTTTTGTTTGTTTGTTTCCTTCACTACATTGTAAACTCCTCATAGACTGGGATCTCGCATGCCTTATTCACTATTTTTTTGTTCCTCTGCCTCTGCAACAGTAATGAGCACACAGACATTGCTCACTAAATGTTCATTGAATTAATGAATTGACACATCTTTTCCACCACATGATTATTTAGACAGATAGATTGATTTTTAGAAACTTTCACTTTGTGTTGTGCAATATGATTATGCCATAATTAATCTTCCAGAAACTTTTGTAAAGACTTATTGGTTTTAAATGAGATGAGATATAAATATATGTAGTGGTATGCTAGAACCAGCTTATAGTCACTTTCAAAAGCAGATTATAAGTATCTTATTCTAATTCTGAAACCTCATATTTATAGTTTGAGACCTGTAATGGTCGAAATATTTACACTATGGGAATTGTCAAAGGTGAAAATCAGAGATTCCGTCACTACCCCCATCTTGTAGCCCAGATAGTGAGTTGTTAAACATTTCTCAACATGTCATTGACAAATATGTTTCTTAGTTTGTGATTTTCAGAAAGAGTCTCTTAAATGAGATTTCATGAGAAAGTTATTTTCTAGAAAGTAATCTGTGGGTGAGGGGTAATAGAGAAGTGAGGAAGTGGGATCAGTAAGAAAAGATCAAACAAGAGTGTGATATTGATATGGGAGGTGGGCAGGAAAACGATGGGTAGAGAAGAGTGAAGTCCTTGGTAAGGGCTTCACCTTCAAGCCTGAAGACCCCCAGCCCTAAGTGAGTACAGGCATTTCTGTTTAGGCACCCCACAATTGCCTTTTGACTGGCCACAGCCCTCATCCAGTGCCAAAAAAAACCCAAGACCTTAGTGGGCACAGACATGAGTGGCTGGACTTTGAGAGAAGCAGAAGAATAGAGTGTCAGAGAGCTGTCAGGTGGCACCGCATAGAAGCAGGGAAGAGGAAGGACCTCTGGGCGCTGAGGGGAGTTCAGCCGGGTGGGAGAAAAGTCCAGCTACTGAGCAGCCCAGCTTCAGGGGAAGACCACCTTTCCATTGCATCCCCTGCTTCTGTTCCTCATCCATCTTGCTGAGAGCCACCTCCACCACTCAATAAAATCTTGTACTCATCTTTCCAGCCCACATGTAATCTGATTCTTCCAGTATACTGGGCAAGAACTGAGGCTGTCACGCTGGCCCCCTGTCCTTGCAATGAGACAGAGGGTCTACTGAACTGATTAACATAAGCCATCTGCAGACAGCATAGCTGAAAGAGAGCACTGTAGCACACACCCACTTGGGCTTCTGGAGTCCTAGATATTGCCATGGGGCTAGACCACAAAATCATTCCCCATGGCCTCTGCATCTGCCTGTCTGCATGCTCCCACCGATGGATTTAAGCAGTGGGGCACCAAAAGAGCAAGCCATACCCTTGTCGCACACCCTGAGAGGGAAATAAGGGAACTCTCCATTTCAATACCAAGCAAAGTTCCATGGAGTTTTACTTTGGCACATTCCACAGAGAAAACTCTGAAAGCAGAGTTGTCCAATCAGGGACTATGGATCTGGTACATTTGGTACTCCCACCTGTCAGTCATAGGACTGTCCCTTGGGAACACATATTCTTAAGCACTTCCTGTTTCTATGAGCCATGGTAAAGCAAGTTCCAGCAGTAGGAGGGAAGGCCTATGACAAAGAGACAGATGTCAGCTGTTGGAGTGAGAGCACACAAATATGGAAAAAGAATCCTAGACCTATAGGCCCTTCACCGACAGCCCTGCTGCTGTGCCTCCAAACCCTTAACATGCAGACACCTGGGAATACATATGTCAGCAGGTCTGGAGCTGTGTCTAAGATTCTGCATGTCTGACAAGCTCCCAGGTGATGCCATTGATGTTGCCTGGGAATCACACTTTGAAAAGCAAAGTACAGCCACATGACTTCAATTATTTTGTACAGGAAGACCCAGCTTTATTTGGATTGTTCAAATTAGTTTTCAGGCAAACATGGTTTACTGAAAAGTTTGAACTAGAATCACTTTCTTTGAGAGACACCCTGTGTTTTACCACCGATTTTCCCCAATGTTTTATCAGTGAGGTTAGCTATTTAGGCAGAGCACTTCAGATTTGCAAGGGAGGTTTTAGATCCCCCAGTTCTTTCCAGAAGGTAAACTAAGATCAGAAAAGTTCTTAACATTTCTTAAGCATGCATAGTGCCAGATAAGCCTACTAGTCCAGACACTCAATGATTTCTTTTCTCTATCATGCTTTGAATTTAAGTTCATTTGTCACTTCAACAACCATTGGGTGATACCTCGTTCATTGCAAGCCACTGTAGATGATTTTGTTGGGGCTAAAAAAGTGAATTAGATTTTAAAAATAGACATGGTCCTTGCCCTGCAAGATACTACAAGTGGAACAGGAGACACTCCCTCATCCCCTCACAGGGTGTGTGACAGGGGTGTGGCTCACTTCATCAGTGACCCACCACTCAAATTCCTAGGGGGAGCAGGCAGATGGTCAGGTCATGGGGAGCATTTCTGGGCTCCAACTCTGCAGCAGCATCTAGGGCTGAGTGTTTACAGCTCCCGAAGCCCCTGTGGGTGTGTGTCACAATGTCCTCTTTTAGCTTTGCTGTCTGCAAGCAGCTCATGTTCATTAGCTGAATTAAAACTTCTGGCTTATCACAAGGACAGAGGGCTTTCTGTACCCCGGGGTTCTCACATTAGTGTACTGGAAAAATCAGATCACGTGTGGGCTTGGAGACCAACTGCAAGGTTTTATTGAGTGGTGGAAGTAGCTTTCAGTGAGATGGATGGGGAGCCAGAAGGGAATGGAGCAGGAAAGTGGTCTTCCTCCGGTGTCAGGCTGCCCAGTGGCTGGACTCTCCTCCAACTGCCCCTGGTTGAATTCCCCTCAGCACCAGTGTGGTTCTACCATCAATGGTCTGCCTGTGTCTGCTGGTGTCTGTCGGTGTGCTCTTTTGTTCCTCTTGACATCCAGCCACTTGTGTGTGCCCACTATGGACCTGGGTTTGTATGGGTGCAGGATGGGGGGGCTTGGTGGGCCAAAAGGCACCTTTTAGATCATGAAAATAGAAATGCCTGTCCCCATTTAGGCCTATGGGCACAGACCCAAGGGTGGAGCCCTTGCCAGGGACCCTGCCCTTCTCTACCCAGCACTTCCCTGGTCCCCTCCCATATCACAACCTTGAGGGTTAGCTTATAGAAATGGCTGAAGAACTGGTTTCACATTTACCAAACATGAAACATCAAAGCGATGTTTCACTTTGTATGTGGTTGATAGGTGACACAGCTTGCATTACCTACAAGTTGCATTTGTCTTGTACAACCAACTTAAAGATGTGAAGTGGCTGTGTATGACACAAACTCAACAACTAAAAATAAGGTAGAAAATTATTTTTAAGCTTAGTCATTGGAGATGTGAAGGCATAAATGATTTTTTCATGTTAACTATACTCTTTATTTTTATATTCTTCAATGAATGCTAATAAGGCCTACCAGTGCAGACTGCCTTGGGCAGAAATAAATATTACGCACTTGCAGTAATTAATTTATGGCACAATGTAGTCAGTAGGGTAAAGTGAATTTGTGAAATTCTCAGAGTACTTGACAGTTTTTTTTATTGAAGCAGAAATAAAATGCACTCAGTAAATAGTACAATGTTGAAGAAAGTGTTTAGTTATCACCACAAGAGTTATATGAAGTAATTTAAGGTACTCTGCTTTCCTGCTCAACCCAGAGGTTATGCATTCATATTATTACAATGTGAGTCCAGTATTTCCAACCTGAGCAAATAAATAATTAAGTTAAAGAAGGCTTCAAGAAAGTATTATTTGAGAATGCCTTTTCTCTAATAGTATGCAAATGCACTTTTAAATATGTGAAGTCTTGCTTGATTCTGCATGGAGCACCCAGTTCAAATATGTTGGTTCAAATAATATTGAGGTAGAAACAATTCCTAAAATATCATTTCATAGACATGAGAATGGTTTGACAGGTAGATATTATTAGTATGGTGATGTTGGGTATTTCTACAATCTCCTGCCTCTGTGTGGAATTTAGTTGGATGGGGACAGGAGGGGTGATCCTGCTGTCTTAGTTCAGATTCCCTAGAGGCAGAGCCTGAAACAGAGAATTTTGTGCAAGTGGATTTTTGATGATGTGCTTCAGAGAAAGGGAATAGAAGAAAAAAATTAGGCAAAAATATTATCTCAAGGTAAGTCTAGTCTTAGCTGAGTCCCTCAGGGGGCTGTGGATGTGAATTACCCTACAGAGCTAGCCCACCTTGAGTCCAGGGATTTAGCCTTTGTAGCCTCACACTAGTGAATTCATGAGTGACTGTAGGCTTTGGAGAAAGGTGGACAATCTCCAAGATGAGTTGATTCTGCTTTCTTTTTTTGTTTCCCCAAGAACAAGTCTTGCTCTATGTCCCAGGTTGGAGTGCAATGGTGCAATCTCAGCCTACTGCAACCTCTGCCTCCAGGGTTCAATCTATTCTCCTGCCTCAGCCTCCTGAGTAGCTGGGATTACAGGCACCCACCACCATGCCCAGGTAATTTTTTTTTTTTTTAGTAGAGATGGAATTTTGCCATGTTGCCAGGCTAGTCTCAAACTCCTGACATCAAGCGATCTGCCTGCCTTGGCCTCCCAAAGATTACAGGCATGAGCTACCATGCCTGAGAGATGGCCCCACTTTGACCCAGGACAATTCTTAGAAGAAGGGGACACCTGAAGTCCAATACAAACAGAAACTGGGGTATGAATCCAATAGCCCAATAAAAAAATCTGTGTGTGATACCAATATCATCTGCTATTCTTACCTAGGAAAGGAGAAAAGAAGAACAAATGACAGGCTGGTTCATGAACCAAGTACTATAATAAAATAGCACAAATAATGACATTGCTCTGATGAACAAGTCTTGGTTACAAGAACATTTTTGTTCCAGTTTATAACTAACCTTTTCCTTTAGAAGTAAGTTAAAAATTAATCCAATTATAATCCCATACTTGTTCATGCTAGTCTCAGCTTAAAATATGCTAATGGCTATGGCACCTTTGGGGGAAGTTGACTAGGGAGGAACAGCCTCATGCATCAGATGACAGAACTGAGGGGAGACATTGTAGTAAGTAGATGAATCCTGGGTCATTGAGGTTAGCCCATCCCTTCCTTGCTGGATGGAAGTCTTACATAACAGGAGAACTCCTCTTACATTTCTCAGACATAACCTAGGTAGGTACCAGAGCCTTTAAAGCTCTGGTCCTCGGGGGTAACTAATACTGCCATCTACTATTAGCCACAGCCAAATGAAGGAAACCTAGATGGTGGAAATATCCTGCCTGGGAACATGAGTGCAAGGATTGGTGACATTTTTTTTCTTTGCCCATTATCTTATCACTAAGCAGTCCTTTATTTTTCCTTTTTAAAATCACCTAGGATTCACAGGCATCTCTCTTTTATCAGTCTGCAGCTGCAGGTCAAAGAGACTTGGGGTAAGTCCCCTGTCTTCTGTTCCTCTAGTTAGAGTGGAGGGCATCTAGAACAGTAGATGTGGTGCTTTTTATAGGCTGATCATCTTTCCTTTTTCCTTCCCTTCCTTCTTTTAGTCTTTCCTTGTTCTCCCTTTTCTTTTCTTGTTTCCTTCCTCTTCCCTTAAATTAATTAATTTTGTTTGTGAACTACTTTATCTCTCTCTATTCTTGCCATCTCTTTCTGTTTTCTCCTCTCTTCATTCTTCCCTATTTTCCACCTTTATCTCTTTCTTTTTTCTCCTCCCATTTTGTATGTTAAGTTCCCCCTTCCACTCCCTCCCTCTTCACTCCCCTTTCTTCTGCTCATTCTTTCTCTCCTTTGCTTCATTCATTTCCTCCTCTGTCTTCCCCTCTCCCTGCTTTGGTTTTCCCAGCACGTCTGTCAGTTCCCAGGTAGCAAGTATACCTACCATATTCAGAGCTTCTACTCAGGCTCCAGTCAGACCCAGAGGTTCAGCAAAAAGGACAGGGCTTGTTATATTTAATTTGGCAAATTAGATACAACCAGATGATCTAAATGCATGTTTGATAATTCAGGCAGACATGGAGAATGTGAGGGCAGGGGAGGTAACTCAGCAGGGCTCTGGCCTTCCTTCCTCTGGCCTTCTTCCCACAGGGCTCTGGCCAGCCTCCCTTAGCATAGGCTGAGCTCTACTGGCCCCTGACCCTCCAAGGTGCCAGTCTTTCAGATGAACAGTTCTTCTACACTTAAGGATTCTTTGTCCAATCCCCCAATTCTCAATGCCTGGTGTTCTTTGCAGAGCTCAGATCATGCTGATGTAAATCACCATCCCCACCAGCCGGCATTGAGCAGGATCTGCCTCCGTTGCTTCACTCTCATTACACATCCCATCTGTCTGTGGTGCCTCTTTGGCAGTGAAAGAGCTTAATGCATTATGCATTTCAGAATATTAGAGAGATTATTTTACCACCAGGCTATCAAAACCAGAAGACCAGAAATAATGGCAGCATCTTTTTCAAGGACTTTCCCTCAGTTTTAATGTCAAGGATGATAAGAGTGTTGGTTGGAGAATTTTGAATTGTGGAGAATAAAAACACGCAATTATGGACACACAACATACACATAACCTCCTACTGTTCTAAGGATTGACTTTGTCAGTTTGGTTTAAGAAAGTGAAAGTATTACATGTCTTTTGGTAAGAGCCTCCCAGAATCAATTTTGTGATTAACCAATTTTTGTGATTCAACAAAAGCCCATAAATTGCCAAGGGTATTGCAAGAAGGAGGTAGTTTATGTACAAATAGATGGAAATAGAGGATACTATCTCTTTTACGTGTGGTTTAATGATATCCTTAGGGTGATATGTTAGTCATTCACGTGAATATATAGAAGGAATAAACATAAATAGCATTGTCAACTGGCTACTTTGACTAGGTTAGTCATGATTTTATACCAGAATGTTTGTCACCTGCCGTGGGAAAGCATCACTTCAGGCTGTACTTTGCTCTTTAGATTATTCTAATTATTAGGAAGAACCAAGCAAAATAATGTATAGCAGGGTCTTATCAACAGTAAGTAGGCATAAATTCGATGGAACACATGTCAAATGTTGTAGTGCAGAGTATGAATACTAGGTGTTCAGAGGAGCAGGGCATCAGAAAATCTGATGAGGAGGGTCACTAAAGTGAGAAAGGGTGCTTATCAAGACTTGAATAGCCCCAAACACAACCCTAAAAATCCAGCGTAATTACCTTATAGGGTTGCAAAATCTTTATTTGCTAAGTTCCATCTTCCAACATTCAGGTGTTGGTTATGGTTTAGAAATTTCTCACAGAATTCAGCAGTATACACCTTGGTCTCCTGTGGTACAGGAATGTTATTAGGAGCCAAGCATTTTTATTTTCCACCTTCCTCTAGAGCTACAAGTTATCTGCCTCTTTCAGAAGAGGAAAGCCTTCTTCTTCCCCTGTATCTGAACAGCTACCACTCCCCTTAAAATGGCCCTTTTGGCCAACAAATTCATATCTTCTTAGAAGTCTCTTTCCCTAGACAAATGTCTCCATCTTTCCCAGCACAACTGCTCAAATAGCAAGGTAAAACATCTGATTGGCTCAACATGGCTCATTTAACTACCTCTGGTCCAATCAGCTATGGCCAAGAGACAGTGCAATATGGTATGCCTATGGCTGTGCTTACCTATTTTGTGAAAGAGAGAGTAGTCTTCAGCAAACATAGTTGTGGCTGGGAAGATACCTCAGAAGATGTCTACCAAATTATTGTGATATTCCAAAAGTTGAGATAAGAAACAGCATTCCAAAAGTTGAGATAAGAAACATCAATGATAATGAAATAGAATTGTAAAAGATGAATGGACTTGGAATCTTCTCCTAATTTAAAAATAATGTTCTAAGAGCCTTAAGCTCTCTGTGAATATGTGAGTTACACACAAATTTTAATTTATAGGAATTTAACACAATCCTCAAGGCAATGTTCACAAAGGCAAAAAACTTTCTATTTGACACTAAAACAGTTCCTTTAAAGCAAAAAGAAAACAACTGTTTGATAGTGTTGAGTGGGTTTTGCTATGCTGAATTAAATGTTTTAAAAATCCTATTAATCAATGAACAATATTTCTAATTTTTTGATTATTTTAATTAAAAAATGTCCTCTCTTCTCTCAATATCTAAGTTAAATTACCTTCTCATTTTCTTGCCCTCTACATTCCCCTTGAAGAAATTGTGTTTAATTCTCTACCTTTCAGGTTGACTGCATACTAAGCCAATAACTTCTTAAATAACAAAAATGACCTGCAATAAGCCCTGAGATATGAGTTTTATAAATAACATCTATACGTCTGTCATTGCTGCCATTCATTCAAGTGCACAAACCCATAACTCTTCCTTCTCCAACCAAAATCAATCAGTCACCAAGTCTTGCCAATTTCTCTTTCTTGGTGTCTATCAAATCCGTCTCTTAAAATACCTTTTCCTTTTGATCTTTTGTGCACACTGCTGCTCCACGAATATACCTAAGGCACAGCTTTGCCTTCATCCTTTGTGCTAACAAATTTGCAGTAGTTCACCATTATTTTCAGAATCAAGTCCACTTCCACCACCTGAGTGTGCCAGACTCTTCCTAACTCTCAACCCTTACTTCCTTTCGTCCCCTACTCCCAGCCCCCTTGCTGAATAACTCAGGAACATACTTTGAATGTGCAGGAAATCAAGGATGCCAAAGAGTATGAGTAAAATCATTTTTGGAATAGTTTTATGCCTGCTAAATTTTTAAAAGCATCAAAGTCACTAAGGAAAAAATTAAGACTTTTTTAGATTTCTTTATACTTCTCATACAGTTCAATATTTGGAGTATGTATGAATTGCTTACATTAAAAAATCATGAGTACCTTCTGAGAACTTTGGAAGTTTTTAACTGGAACTATTTCCCATGATCCTTCTTTAATAGTAAAGTCTCTGACTAAGTGAGGTCTTTAATTTACTGTTCCCTAATCATTCTACATGTAGCTTCATAGTGGACACTTTCTGCAATGCATCCTCCCAACTCCCATCTAGAATTTCTCATGTCCTCTGGCTATCTGTGTCCTTCAATTCCTAGAGTTTAGGACTATGTAACTACTTAGCAGACTCTCACTCTCACCCTTTCCCTACAGTCACTGTAGATGATCCATGGTTCTTAATACGTGAATCATTCATTTGGCCTGGAAAGGTACTTTATGTTGTTACTTATTTGTTTTTATAAAGCAGTCATTGTGAAGTGGAAAGAAATTCCATTGTGAATCCGACAACATTGATTATCAAGGTTGTTTAATACATTTTACTTTCCTTGAATCCACTGCCTCTTCTGGATGACTGAGCCCTGATGTCCCTCCAGTTTCTTCTTCACTATGTTGTCCTTATGCCTTTGGGTAGAAAGGATGTCTGTCCATTCATCCTCAACTTCCAGGGACAGTTCCCATTTGGCATGAGCCAATTATCATACCCATCCCCCCTGCTTGGCCATATGGATCAGTCAGGGATGTGCTTTGCAAGCAATCAGAACCAGATAAATGCACAGTGGTACTGGGCTTCTGGGAAAGGGAAGTCGGCTTCACCCTCAAGCACCACAGAGAATCTCCCATGCTTCAGTCATCAGGGGAAGGACTGGAGCAGGATAGGAGACTCTGTGGAGCCTGAGGATGATGTCAACACTGTAAAAGGCAGAAAAAGAGAGAAACAGTGTTGGTGTCATGGGTTGGCCTGCTAACACACATCCTGGATCACACATCCTGCCTAAAGCAGGTAGTTTTGACACTTTCATTTCTAAGAATCAATTAACGATCTAGGTTAGGATGCTTGTCTTTTATAAAACATAGATTCCCATTGGCTATAATGGCCTTGGCAAATTATCACTTTCCTCCTCTGTAAAATGAAGGTGGAGATATGAATGCTTTCTTCAGAAGACTGCTGTGAAGATTAAATGAGGCAATACATTTGAAAGTATCTAATAAAATGGGTTCTTAAGACATTTACTGTATTTATATATTTTCCTTTTTAAGCAGTAGAAAGGCCATGGAATTTGAAGTCGTGTAGAATAGACTTGAGTCTAAAGCTAGTTCTGCCTTTTATTCTAGTTAAGTAAATGACTTCCTATCTCTGAGCCTTGATGTCTACTTTTGAAAAAAAATGGGCATACTAATGATATTTATCTTGAAATGTTGTAATTTCTAGAAACAGAGAACACTGTTTCCCACCAGGTATGTATGCAACAGGTACTATTTCTCTTCTCTTCCTACTTCTGTAATTCTTCCTACCCACGTACATAACCGTTTCCCTAGATGCACTAACCTCTTTGAAGTAGTGCTAGGATCTTAAATGTTTGTTCACAGTAGAACATGGCAATATGAACATTGAGAAAATGAATTACTAATAAGAATTATATAAGAACTATATTCTATACACATACATTATTATTTTATCTTTATATCAATTATTATCTGCTAAGAAATACCACAGTTTATATCTATAAAGGAGGGCAAGGAGGAACTTGCCCACAAATACATAAATATCACACTCAGAACTAGAATCTGAATATAAATCATCTTTTTGATTGAGAAGCTCCTATTACTTTGCCAAAGAGAACAGAAAGTGGAAAAAGAAGAATGGAAAAGAGAGGCAAAGTGGTATGGAATCATGTGGCTGGCTCAGGTAATGAAGCTACATTCCTGCAGCCAAATGAGAAGAACTCCACCTGTCTTTACATGATTTCTGTTGTTTCACATTTCTAGTATCTTTCTTTATTGACATACTCCTCCCTAAAATGATTTCAGAGCTTCTCAGCAGCTTCTGAATGAGCCTCCTCACTGCTTTGCCTCCTTATCCATAACATATCATGTTGTTCTGTTAGGGGATGAATCAGGCAAGAGTGCCAGATTTGATTTAAAAGCTTTTCCACTTCTCCTCTTAAAATCCCTGGTTCTATAATAAATGTTAGTTTGCATTTGCTCATAAAGGTATTTTATGGAGGAAGTGCTTTGCAGTTATTTCATTATTCTTCCAACTGTAGAGAAGATAAACTTTGATGTCTTTGTTTGTTCTCACATAGTCCTGTGTGTACATTTAAAGTTCTTTTTTAAAAAAGGTAAATATACAGAGATAAATTAATATATTGTAAGAAAAGAATTGAGATCAGAGATTGCCCTGGCATCTAGCTTGTGGTGCGGAATACAAAATCTGTTTGCTTTGTAATTAGGAAGACCAGGTATGGTGGCTCATACCTGTGATCCTAGCACTTTGAAAGGACAAGGTGGGAGGGCTGCTTTAGCCCAGGAGTTTGAGAGCAGCCTGGGCAACATAGNAAAACATATTAAAGAAAAAAATTAGGCAGGCATGGTGATATGTACCTATAATCCCAGCTACTCTGGAGCCTGAAAAGGGAGGGTCACTTAACCAGCCAGGAGGTGAAGGCTGCAGTGAGCTATGATTGTGCAACTGCATTCTAGCCTGGGTGACAGAGTGACACCCTGTCTCTAAAAAAGGAAAGATAAGAAAAAAAAGAAAGAGAGAAAGAAATAAAAAGGAAAAAAATTAGGGCCCTGAGCTTGTTCCCACTCCTTTGCTCTCAGTTCAAAGTATAGGGTGTACATAATCACCTCAAAAGTACCGTGTTCCTTGAATGTGCCAGCTCTCCTGGTTTCTTGATTCTCTAATTTGCAACTCTTACAGAGTTGACTGTATCTACCATGGATTCATTCAGCAAATATCTATTTTGAGCACCTACTATGAGCCAGCTAGTCTTCTATAGGTACCAAAATCAAAAGTAAAAATGACCATGGAGGAATTTAGATGAAGTTCCTGTTTGTTTGTTTTTTGAGACGGAATCTTGCTCTGTCACCCAGGCTGGAGTGCAGTGGAGTGATCTCAACTCACTGCAACCTCTACTTCCTGGGTTCAAACAATTCTCCTGCCTCAGCCTCCTGAGTAGCTGGGATTACTGGCACCCACCACCACGCCTAGCTAATTTTTGTTTCGCCATGTTGGCTAAGCTGGTCTTGAACTCCTGACCTTGTGATCTGCCTGCCTCGGCTTCCCGAAGTGCTTGGATTACAGGCATCAGCTACCGCATCTGGCTGAGGTGAAGTTTTATACACACGTAATTAAATCCCAAATCTGTTTTCTATTAATTAACCAAGTTCTTAACATGTGGTTTACATACTCTCAGTGCTTCCCTGGAAATGGGGAGTAGGAATAAAAGATTAGCCAAACATGAAGGAGCCTCCCACATACAGATAATCAATGTATGCCCAGGGCCTTCAGCCTTTATGTATTCTGGAGCTTGTCTACAAGTATCAATGGTAGGTAGAAACAAGCATTGTCCAGGTGTCCCTCTAATACAGAACAAACATTCATTAAGCCCCAACTGGGGACCTAATATCATGCCAAATGCTAGAGATGCAACTAGAATCAAGACATAGGTCCTTCCTTTAAAGCTCTCACAGTCCATTAGCTGCATGGGGGAAGGAGGAATAGGACACATACATGAACAAATACATATGTGGCCAATAGAGTCTTATCCACTTCCTGACACTTCCATTTCTCTCTATTCTTATTCCTGGTAAGGAGGAATGTCTTTTGACATAATATTCTTAAAAGTTATAATGTGAGAGGTGATCAATATTTCTACTACTTTTAATATAATTAACAATGTAACAAATAATAACTCTCAGTTTTGAACATGTATGTGCTTGGCATTGTTCTAAATGCTAACTGTATATTACCTTATTTATGCTTCTAACTACTCAATGAAATAGGTACTTTCATTACTTTTTTTACAATTATGGAACTTATAACACAGAAATATTATGTTTGTTGCTCCATAATTCAAGAGAGTTTGTCTTGTAAAATGTGAGGATTGACTATTGCCAGCCTTGGACACCAGAGGCCAAATCCACTCTCCATATGAACTGCTAAGTGCAGCTAAGAGCATAGCTTCTTACACTTTAATGCATCAAGTTAAAGGACATCTCTTTAAGCATGTCTTGAGTAGATCAAAGAGGAAGAAAGATATCTAACCCATGTTTTTGTGCCTTTGAACTTCTCAGAAAATGGAAAACTGTGTCTTGCTCCCAGAGCAGATGGAAGAACACTTGCAGCTTATATTTACATCTCTGAGAAATCCTAACGATTGAGTGGTTTACCGATACTTCTGCTTTGTGTGCAGTAAAAGTCCATTGGTCAAATCAAGTTTCAATGCTGAGTATGAAGACAAAATGTGCTGATCTATCTCATCCCGTTGTTATTAATAAATATCAATTTCATGTCTAATTGCACACTGCATAGGTGTTGTACTGTACACTGTGAAAGTTGTAAAAATTACTGCTACTAATACTACTAGTACTGCTACTACTGATATGATAGGAGACAAAATGTATTAAGCAATAACTTGTGTCAAGCATTTTTCTAAATGCTTTACATGGATTGCCTAATTTAATTCTCACAAGAAAATGCTAAAAGGTAGATGCTAGGGGCCGGGCGCGGTGGCTCACGCCTGTAATCCCAGCACTTTGGGAGGCCGAGGCGGGTGGATTAAGAGGTCAAGAGATCGAGACCATCCTGGTCAACATGGTGAAACCCCGTCTCTACTAAAA
>NW_016107617.1:447663-473021 GCF_001604975.1 Cebus imitator
AAAAAAAAAAAAAAAAAAAAAAGGTAGATGCTGTTATTATTTTTATTATACTGATGAGAAAACATGCCTGGAGGGATTCAGTGTGAAATTACACAGCTAGTCACACACAGGTGTGGCTGGGATTTTATATTTGTCTAACACTAGAGCCTGAGCTTTTAACTTGACACACAAATAATTAGGATTCTAATTAAGGATATAAGCCAAGGAGATAGGGAAGCAATAAAAATATCACAAGAAAGATACAAATCAGTATAAATGGCTTCAGAAAAGAAAGGTGACCATGTTTAATTTGGGAAGATTAGGGAAACCTTTGAATGGGAGAGAGTACTATGTCTTAGGTTGAATTTTATTAGAAGCAAAACCTGAGATGGAGGGTAAAGTATAAGTAGTTTATTTGTTAGATGATCCTAGAATATTACAGCAGGGAACTGGAGAAGTGAGGAGGGAAAGCAGACAATTGTGAACATTTCTAGAACAACTTACTGCTGGGGACACCTGAGGCTCAATCCCACTGGGAACTCTAGGAGGCAGTGCAGAACATATGCTTCAGAGTAATTCTACCCTAAAGGTAAGGAAGCTGTGCTGTTTATTGCCCTGCATCAAATCTATAATTGACTGAAGGCTTCACTAACTTCCAGCATTTCCAGCCAGTCCCAGCCCAGAGAACAGCCTCAATGCAGTGAGTATCCAGTGCTTGCAGTAGGATGGGGTTGGAATTTCTTGGAATGGTGGCAACTGAGGGGAAATGAACCAGGCACCAGTAGTGTCAGTTATTATATTTGAAGTATGGACACTCCTAGTTGCAAAGGAGGTGAGATATGTGGTCTTTTTTTGTTTTGGCCCAATTGTGTGCCCAGCTAAAAAATCTGGGGTTCTGTTTCTGAAGAAGAAAGAAAGAATATATATAGGGATACATCTCTCAGTCTCTGCCATGATGGTGTTCATGAAATAGTTTGCGGGGAGATGTAATTGGCTTAGAAAGACTAGAGATGGTTTCCCTGAAGAAATGTTAACTGAGCTGAGCTCAGAAAGCTGAGACCAGCCAAGGTTTCTTGTGTGTGTGTGTGTGTGTGTGTGTGTGTGTGTGTGTGTGTGTCTAGCAAGGAATGATAATAGCAGCTAAGAGCTTGAGGCAGAGGAGAACATGGTAAATTAGAAGACTTGAAGAAAAGCCAGCATGGCAATAGTTAGGAGAAGAATAGTTACAATGGAGACTTTGAAAGATGGGACACCAAACAGGGCCAGGTTAATATGAACTAGCCTGTGAACCTGATGTCCTTAAATATTCGCCTCAGATAAGGTATTATGTTGTCCTAGTTAACAGCACATCAGAAGATCCTTAAGGTATGACTGTAGTTATAGGGACGGGAGTTTCTGTAGCCAGCCACAGGCGAGATACCTGGATGCACTCTGCCACTCAGGACCCCTGAACTCATACCACTTGAATTGCTTGCCTACATTCCTTAAGGATGCATTTGGCTATAAAGAAACTGTGGCTTAAATTAACTCAAATATAAAGAAAATGTATTTCCCGTAAAGAGGTATGTGATCAAGCTCTGGTGATCAGGGATTTTGATGCTTCTCTCCGATCCACTTAACTCTTTCCTCTATTAACTTTGTATCAGCTTGGCTCTCCTCAGAGTCGCAAGATGGCGGCCAGCAGCACCCGGGGCAAGTGACTGTGGCTATAGTGGGAGGGAGATAATCCATTTCTCTCGCTCTAGGATAAATATTCATCCCTTCAGTCTTACTTAACTGATTGATATATTGAGCTTACCCTGGAACCAATGATAATGACCAGGAGAATTTCTAGAGTAGGTTGGCTCAAGCTTGATGCCCAGTCGCCATCAAGAAAGACCAGGGTATCACATTTGGCTTAGACTAATTAAGGACCACTTCTGGAAGTGGAGATAGAATTAATTATTGGAACAGCCTGAATACCCGAACAAGAATAATTGTTTTGAAAGGAAAGAGGGAAGAAAACATGATGCTAGGTTGACAAAAATATTCACTCCACTACAAATTTCATCTATTCTTCAAAATAGCCACAGAAAATATAGGACTGATAATTGATCAATTTCAAAGCATAGCTTTCCTTGAAGATATTCATCTGCAGCAGCTAAGCAGTACAGTTAAATGCAGGAACTCTGGATCTGAGTGCTTGGCTGCAAATCCAGGCACTACCATGTACCAGATGTATGATTTTAGAAAATTAACTTAAATGCTTAGTTACTAATTACTTATATACTCTTCCACAATGGGTTGTGCAGATGCTGAAATGAGATGATGTTTCAGCTGGAACAGTCCTGGGCTTATAATAAGAACTCAATACATTTAAGCTAATATCATCACCTGTTTGCTTAGTACAAATGGCTTCTCTGCCAGTTAAGCTAAAATGAAGCTAGAACTTGGGATAAGAAATTTCTAGCTTGAAGATATCTTTGGGAATTGGCAGAATTGATATGAATTTAAAATGATTCCTTCTAAATATCCAGTTTCCAAATCTAGGTTTTGAAAATGCGACGAAGGCAGTAAAAAAACCCCTCTCAATATGAAAGCATAACCAGAATGTTAGAGTTTCCAAGAGTAGACATTAGTGAGCCCCTTCAAGGAACAGACGGACTTACGTATGAATGAATGAAGTGATAGCCTAGGTAATTAGCGGGAAAGCACAATGACACTGTGATTAAACTGGGTATATGTAGAATTAGAGAAGGTTCCAAACAACTTTCTTTCATTGCCCAAAAATCATTAAAGGAGGTTGGGGCTGGGAGAGCAGGATAACTAGCTTCCTAAGATGATTCCATTGCTTATGCCAAATCACAGCCAGCCGTTCTATAGTTTTGCAAATCTCCCTCCTGAGAGAATAAGAAGATAATTTTCAAAGCAGCTAAGACCACATAAACACTAAAGTGGAAAAGAAATTGATGGAATAGATTTATATTCCCTCTTACACTCATCTATAATAAATCACAGAAAGCCACAGCATTTCTGCATTTGTCACACAAATAGTCCCTTTCCTCCTAATGGCCATGCTTCTGTCTTTAAATACAGAGAAATAGATTCACTGCCTAGAGTCTGGGGAAAGCCTGCATTTGCTCATAAACAGCTATGAAAGAATAGTGCTCTTGCACTCCAACTGGCATTTGCCTATGGAACTGTTAGGCTGTGGGAGGATGTTCAAACAAGAGAGTGCAGAAAAAGGCCCAGCCTTCCTTAGAGCTTGGGGCCAGTCCAGCAATTGAAAGTGTACTCTTCCACTGTCAACTTCTTGAGAGAATCCACATCTCAAAGCCATGTCTCTTTTTATCTTTCCCCTCATAACTTACATTGGAAACTGAAAGGATCAGACCACTCAGAGGCTCTTGAAAAAAAGTACATTAGTCCAGAAGGAAACAAATGGAAAAGCTCTCCAAGAACAGTAAATATTCTTTGTACTGATGTACTACTTTCATCTACAATGTAAAAGGGCTTTGTGTGTAAGAAAATATCACTGTCATTCCCTACTAGAGAGCCAAGGTAAACGAAGACATGAGGGATGAAAGGACTCTCACTTGTCCTTCTTGGTCTTTAGAGTTTAAATTGCTCCTAGGTTGAAACTAAGCAAAGAAAAAGAATCTTGGATTGGAAATCAAGAACGAAATTGTTTGAAAATGGTGGTGTTTGCCCAAGGCTACATTTCTCCAACTCAGGTGCATATACTCCTTGGGGGGTCTGGCCTGGTATGCCTGGTGATATGTGAAATCTCAGGATAAAGTAAATCTATTTTATGGGGCTATCTGTTCTACCCAAAGGTTACCATGTCAAGTAGAAAAGTATTTGGCTGCAAGTAACAAAAACAATGGTTTAAGCAAATAGGGGCTTGGTCTGACCACATAATATCTCCAGAATTAGGTATTTGGTGTTTTTAGGGACCTAGATTCTATCTTTTCATTCTTGGCAGCCATCCAATAACCATCCTTAGCATATCAGCTTTTGCCCTATTTCTTGCCCTTTTATTGTATGACTTTTATACTTTCAGGGTGAAGTCTGTGTAGAAGATGGAAAGAAGAGAACAGGTTGTTGAGTAGTACTTGCTGTCTCCATCCCCTTTTTAAAGAAAGCAAAAACTTTCCAGAATCTTCTTCATAAAAATTCCACTTCATTTTCAGTTTCCAGAATTAGATCATATTTCATTCTTAGTTGTATTGACCATTATGGATGAATAATCAGAATTTAAAAACAAGTATATGGGAGAAAAAAGAACAGGGTAAAATAACCAAAAAAAAATAAAAAAAAAAAAAAAAAAAAACAAAGAAGGAAAAATTGCCTCAGTTGGCTTAGGACACTGATGACCTGGTATTTGGGACTTATCTCATCACCATCTTTAACAAAATTAGGGCTCTTTCAACAAGAATAAAATGTCTATTTGCTACTCAATTAATGAGGTTAGCACCAGTGAATAATTGAGAATATTTTTAAAATGCTAAAACATGGCAGTATACATAGCATGTCAAAATGCAAAATTTCCATTACATTTTATGACAATATTTGAAAAAAAAACTGCATGCTTTCAACATGCCACAGCAAGCCCATGTTTGTGTTAACTGTTCTCCCCTCAGCCCTTGCCCTTGACCCACTTCCCATCCAGAAACATGGTAGTCTTTGAAGACACCCTCTGAATATATTGCTCCCTTGCTTAAAATCCTTCAACACCATTCCAGCAGGGCTAGAATAAAGTCTAAAATTTTCCTGTGACTTTCAAAATCCCTCAGAGTCTAGCCTCAGACTTTTCTCCAGCTGCGTTTCTTACCACTCTTCCTACTCACTTTTGAAGCTCCCATTGCTCAATTTTTCAACAGAACTAAGCTCTCTTGCCATTGAGTCTGGTGTGTGCAGCACCTTCTGTCTGCATCCCTCTGCTCCAACCTCCTGAAATTCGATTACCCTGGCCAGCTCCCTGCCATCTTTCCAGATGTTACTTCCTCTGGGAAGCCTTCTCTGATGCCCCCCAATAGCATTTGATGTTCCTACTTTATGATCCTCAATACCCTCTCATTGCATTTAGAGTTCTTTATCAATATTGCTGTACATTCCTCAGAATATGTAACTTTTCCGTCTTCTCCATCTTGTTCACTAGTTTTTCCTCTACATTTAGCATATTGCCTGGTACTCACTAGGTGTTCCATAAATATCTTGATTTTTAGTTTGTTTCTAGTTGCTTGAAGTTTGTTGAAATAATCCCAACTTACTGACAGCACACTAACTGTACAGGGGAAGCTCTATTGTTTCTTAAAGAGCTTGAATAGACAGATAAACCTAGACCTGAAGAAAGGAATATAGGGTATCAGAAGCAGAAAGAAATTTGACCAGTGGTCTGTGGCACAGGTGCCCCCATCATTAGAAGGGTTTAGTGAAGGATAAGCATTTTATCCTAGCCACTCCTACAAAAACTGCCTTTCTTTTTTTTTTTTTATAAGCAAGGCTTTTATTTTGCTCTTGAGTTGTTTTGTAAAGAGCTCTGTCACCTCATATTTAAGGATTTGTTGTTTTGTTTTGTTTTCCTCCAGGTTTACAAGTGAGGATGTGAGGCCTAGAATACTCATTTATGTCATGTTCCTTCACTAAATTCTCTGATCGTTTTTTTGGGAGCCTTGTTAGCATCTCTCTCAGGCAGGCTGGAACTATGTAGAAGGAAAGGTGGCACCTCAGAGTTCCCAGGGAATGTGCTTGTTATTGATAACTCCAGATTCATGGTTCATGTTTCAGAAGGAAGACAGAAAGAGAAAGGATCATCTGAGCTCTCCAATCCAGCCAGATCTGAACCCAGAAGCTCCTCTAGACTTCCCAGGTTTATGAGTCTGCAAATGTCCTTTCTGCTTTAGCTATTTGAAGTTGAGATTTTGTCATTTACAAATGAATAGTGAATACAGGATTTGAAATGAGAAATGTAATAGTTAATTGACTTCATGTCTCCTGTCAACCCCTGTGGCTCATGGTGGGAAAAGTTATTCCTTCCAAAACCAGTGAAGACTTCATTACCAGAAAATGGAGAAAGAATGTCAGGAGACAAAAGCAAATAAAACGAAGGTATCTATTTTGTCCATGTGACATTGATATGGAAGAGGGGAAGGGAAGTGCTGGGAAGGGAAGGTCATGGTCCCTGGCGAGGGCTCCACTCCCTGCCTGTGCCCGCAGACCCAGGTGAGGATGGGCACTCCTGCCTTTGCACCCAAATGTTGCATTCCCCAATGCTACCCTGGCCTGCCATGCCCCTGTCCTGTGCCTATGATGTCTATAAAAACTCCTAGTCCCTAGTAGGCAGACACACAAGTTGCTGGATGTCAAGAGTAACACACTGGCAGAAAAAGACAAACATGGCTGGATGTTGATAGGACATCGAAGGGAACACGCTGGCAGAAAAGCACAAGACAAATGCCATGCCAGAATGCCAGCAGGACATGGACTGGCCCTGGACTTTTTTCAGGGCAGTCAGAAAAAAGCCCAGGCCACTGAGTAGCCTGACTCCAGGGTAAAACTACCTTCCCACTCCATCTCCCTTCCGGCTCCCACATCTGCTGAGAGCTACCTCCATTCAATAAAACCTTGCACTCAATTCTCCAAGCCCACATGTGATCCGATTCCCCTGGTACACCAAAGCAAGAAACCTGGGATCCAGAAAGCCCTCTGCTTTGCAATAAGGCAGGGGTCTAATAGAGCTGACTAGCACAAGCCACCTACAGACAGCTAAACTAAAAGAGCACACTGTAACACACGCCCACTAGGGTTTCAGCTGTAAACATTCACCCCTACTCACTGCCAAGGGGTTGGAGCCCCACAACCTGCCCATCTGTATGCTCCCCTAGAGGTCTGAGCAGTGGGACACCAAAGAAGTGGGCCACTTCCCGTCACATGCCCTGAGAGGGGGACAAGGGAACTTTTCCCATTTCAACGTGTCTCTTTGTCACGGCAGCTTCAGTTAGCATTTGTAAGCAATTCGTAAAATTGCCTTTATTTCTGAGACCTGGAACTTTCTTTGGGATTGTGGAAGTGGACATCTTTTTGAAAATTAATTTTCCAAATGTTAATTTGATAAGGCTAGTGCACTGATAGCCAATTTGTTAAAAGCCAATTGTAAGTTTTAATTTAAACTCAAAAGTAAATAAAATAAATCATAATTACCCAAAATATATAATAAATCAAGAGTAAATAAAAATTTCCATATTCATACTGAGCATTCAGTGCCAAGCAATAAAATGTATATTTTTATTTTTCTGAATGTTATATTTGATAGCCAAACATGAACATTTATGTTAAGATGGGTAAGTCTTTTAAAATTTTTACAAAACTACAATGGGAAAATTTGGTATATTTGGCCAATTGATCATTCAATGACTAAGCTTCTTCCTTTGGCCAACAGCTAGAGTAGGTGGCTGGAACCACCGACGTTCTTCACAGGTTTATTTGAAACACTTGAATTTATACCAATAAGCAGGTTTTTTTTTTTTTTTTTTTTTTTTTTGTGGACAGGGCAGGAAGCCCAATGCAAGTGGAAAAAAAAGTGCAGACAAAGGAGGACATCTCCATAGGGAAAGGTCTACACAGGCCGCAGCCATTCAACACTGACTTCCCTTCACCTCACTGGCCAAGTCTCCGATCTGATATTAAGTTGCCCCATTTTTAAGATAATTTACATCTTTTACAAACACTCTGTTGTGGTTAAAGGGTCTGTTTTCCAGTACTGACCCAATGTTTTACTGACAGTGAATTTGTATAAGTCAGAAGAAGCTAGGTTATGCTGTAGTAAGAAATCTATCCCAAGTCTCAGCATCTTAATGCAACAATGTTTTGTTTGTTGCTCATGTTACATGCCTGTTGTAATTGTCACTACTGACAGATCCCACATAAGCTATATTAACATAAAACTACACAACTTGAACCCCTGGCTTCTTTGGTCAGCTCAGCAGTGGAAGAGGGGGCACAGAAGGTCAAACAAAGGCTCTTAAATTCTTCCACTTAAAAGTGATGGTTAACGTCCACATACATTCCACTGGCTAAAGCACATAATGAGGCTAACCTCTACTTCAAGTGGGCAGGGGATTGTAGTCTTCTTTGTCCCTGATTAAAAGAGAAATAAATATTGGCAAACATTAGTATTGTCAAATGTAGATAATTAATTGTTCTGTGCCTCTGTAAAATGAGGATGATAATGTATCCATGTCACAGAGCTATTTATGAAATGGAAAATGAAAGAATAAATACACAAAGACTAGCATTATACTTGGTAGTCACAAAACAATAAAATTACCCATGGTTATTATTATTGGCATTAATATTTCTCTTTAGGATAGACTATTACATTGAGTAGCTTCGCTCTAGGTCTTTAAAAAAAGTATTTCATATATAACATCAGATTAGTTAGTTTTCTTTGGAATAAGTTGCATAATCACTAAATTTGTTTTTTTTCTTCTTTTCTGTAAATGACATCATTGCCTACCCATTTACTTAAGCTAGAAATTTTGGCATTATCCTTGATGTCCCTCTTTCCTTACCTCCTTAATTCAATCAATTCACCAAGTACTGTGAATTCTACTTTATGAATAATTTTCCACCCCACCGCTCTCCCCTATTTCACATTGCCATCATTGTTATATACTGAATTTTTGTGTTCCTTCCCACTTCAAATTTCTATGTTGAAACCCTAACTTCCAATCTGACAAGGATAAATGTTTTTTTTTTTTTTTTTTAAGGTGGAAATGGAACTTTGAGACATAGGTTTACATGAGATCACAAGGTGGGTCACCATGATTAGATTAATGCCCTAATAAAAATAGAAAGATATATCAGAGCTCTCTGCCCTCTATGTGAGGACACAGCAAGAAGGCAGCTGAACGCAAGTCAGGAAGGGAGCCCTCACCAGAACCTGACCAGGCTGGCACCCTTGGGTTTCCACCCTTCAGGAATATGAGAAATAAATGACTGCTTTTTAAGACATGCATTCTATAGTGTTTTGTTATGGCAGCCCAACCTGATTAGGGACAATCATTTTTTCCATAGACTACAGTAATTCCCCACTGGTTTCCCCAGTATTAATTCTGCTCTTCTCTAACTCTTATTCACATAGGAGCCAAAGTGATTTTGCTTTTACCTTAAACATGATTAAGCTTCTCTCTGGATGAAATCCTTTAATAATTTCTCATTTTATTTTTTACCAAGGCCTACAAAGCTCTCTATGGGTATAAGAAACCTTTCCGCCTCAAACGACATTCCAGTTCCCCAGGGATGAGGGAGTCATCCATATCAGACTCCGTACCTGGAATTTCTATGATTGCTTTTATTATTTCTTAAAAAGAAGATGGGTTGGTGGACAGGTAGAAGTAAGAGGAAAGAGAAGGCTTCGGGAATCCCATCAAATATTTCCTGCTCCTTTTTATCTCCTGAGTACCTTCCTGATGAAGAAGTAGTTCAAACACTCTCTAGTTAGGTGTTTGAGCCTGAAAGAAGAAATGACAGTGTCTTTCATTTTGTGCTTCAATTTCAATTCGTTGTTAATGATTTCTCAAAGGATTAAGGTGAGAAGGTTAAATGGGGCTCAGTGTGAAAAGGCATTGAGATTATTGAGTAATGCCTGCCGCTGGTGAGAGGGTGGTGACTAGTTTTGTCGCCGTCATCTGAGCCCTCCAACCTGGATGATAGTCTTTCTCTGACATCCGAGGAAGCTTTTTTTTGAAGAGCTTTCTCTCAAAACCATTAGAAATCCTAGTGGCCACTTATTTTCTGAGAGTGTCAGAAGGTTTAAATGCTGACAAAGTTTAAAGAAAGTGCATCATAATGCTAGACAGGTGTGACATTCATTCCCTGTCTTGTAATTTGCTTTCACTGCTGGACATTTTTATTTCTCTTTTATGTGGCACAAGAGCAACAACAACATTCTGGTTCAAACAAAGCTTTTTTATTCAAAGGTCTTATGGTGTAATGGGTAAAAAGTTGGAAAATGCCTGCGGGAAATTAGCAGCACAACTTGCTTACTCGATTTCAGCCTATTAAAATTTTCCTGAAACTTACAAATGGAGAAATGTTTTTTCTCAAGGGTCTGCTTATATCTTGCTTCAGCTTTTAGAAATAATTCAAGAAAAGTAAGCACAGGACCTGGAAATCTGCAGAAAAGTTTCAACTAAGATGAAAAACTCAGTTAACTTTATTATTTTGTTTCCTTTCAAAGCCCGTAGATCATACCACACTGTTCTTTCTGCAAAACAGTTGAGAGTTATGAGTAATTGGGAGTGTTTACATTCAATGTCATCATGACAGAAGCAGCATTATTATATTGCAGAGGGATGATTAATATATGATGGGGATTAAAGATTGCATCACAGCAGGTAATCCTCTTGTCTGATATGTCATTTCACTGATTACAAAGGAATGCAAATTGTATAAACAGAAATAATGTTTTGCTCTTATGTTAATTTTAGCCTAGCCCACCTGTGCATTAACTCATTTTCAATTAACTGGGGAAAGGTGAATAACATTAGGTTTGCCAAGGTAGATTTCTGCCTTGTCAACCCACCCCATCTGATATTAAATGCAGTTACGTTATATCTTATTTAAACTCCATTTTTAACCTTTTTTTAATTACAGAAAAGATAAAATTCAAGCAAATTACTTAGATAAGCTATGAGATTTAGGAGACATGGTTTCATTTGGGTAAGGTAAAAGATTTGTCTTTCTCGACAAGTTGTAAAAATTACAGCAATATTCTTGGCTATTTGACTATCAAGATATGGTCATTTCCTAGGCTTGTGCCTGTTTGCAACAGATCTTTAATACCAAATATTGTTAATTAAACATCATATCAATACTCTTTGATTCTATCATAGGTTGAGGCAAGATGCAATAAAGATTAATCATTTTAGATTTATTTCCGCTGTAGCAAGAATGGGATAAAAGTGTCATCATAAATGCCAACTTCAAGCAATTGCAGTGATTTCCTGGGGCCCTATGTGACAAGTCCAAATTCAGTGGGAAAGGCTGTGAGAATCCATTAATAATGTTTACAATGGGCAAGTAGTGGTGTCTTGTGATGGGTTTACCATCCCTGCATTAGAATTTGCAATCTTCTATTAGGCCATTAGCCTTTGAGAGCAAAAGCTGTATGCATAACTTGACTGGATGCGGTGGCTCATGCCTGTCATCCCAGCACTTTGGGAGGATCACAAGATCAATAGAGACCATTCTGGCCAACATGGTGAAACCTTATCTCTACAAAAAATGCAAAAATTAGCTGGGCGTGGTGGCGCACACCTGCAATCTCAGCTACTTGAGTGGTTGAGGCAGGAGAGTGGCTTGAATCCAGGAGGTGGGGGTTGCAGTGAGCCGAGATCACGCTACTGCACTCCAGCCTCCTGGCGACCAAGCTAGACTCCATCTCAAAACAAAACAAAACAAAACAACAACAAAGCCTGTACATAACTCATTTTTGTGGCCCCAGTGCTAGGCACACAGTAGCTGCACCAAGAACAAAGGACATCTGAGTCAGGTTGCTTGGGTTCCATGGCTGTCTGTTGCTTACTTGCTGAGTGAACCCATTCTGATTATAACTTAACTGTGGTTCAGTTTCCTCGTCTACAGAAAAGGCATGAGTTTCTCATTCATAGAGTTATAATAAGGGTTAAATAAAGTCCTGCAAATATATCCAAAGCTTAGCATAGTGCCTGGGACATGGTAAATACTTGAGGAATGAATGTATAAATTAACATAGGAATGAATAACATCGCAAGGAAACTGAGAGAAGGATCCTAAACAGTTCTGCTGGTGTAGGCATTAATGATTCAAAAATCTTCAATTGTTAAAATTTGGGTCAGAACCTTATTATTCCAGGTCGTTGGTAAATGTGGGGGCCCTTCTGGGTTTAGAGGTAGAACAATAAAGTGAGAGGCCAAAAAAACTGCAAATAAAAATTGGCTTCTCTGGGAAAATGGTTTTCACATTCATAGCTACCTGCTTTATGTCTTCCCATGCATTTCTCCACATGTGATATCAATGTGATACAATTGTTCCTTATTCCTTCTTTGACTATAGCCAAGCAGAGTGAGCTAGCTAGTGAGGCTTTAAAACATAGTTCCCAAGACATTCACCACTACTTCCTGCCTCCATGGTTACCCATTACCTTTCACAAATAAAACATGGCCTCGTGCTTCATACTGAGTTTGCTTTTCACATACATCATTTGGATCTTCTCTGCAAACTTATGAAGTGGGCATGGTAATCTTCCTTTACAAACAGAGAAACTGAGGCCTAAGATAAGAAGCCATTTCCCTTTAAGGAACTTTTATTTTGTCAAGGTCCAAATGGCTGATGATTTATGCCATAGACATCCCAAACCAGCTGGTAGGCAGAGCTCTTGGCATTCCAAATGGGAACGTGGAGCAGACACAGTTCACCTGGCCACACAGACCTCAGCTCTGAAGATAGACAACTACTTACCTGTTAAAGTTTCCTGTGCACTAACTTTTAAAATCTAGAGATAGATATGAAGTAGGTTAAGTGACATTTTAAATCAGCCTATGAACATTTGAGAACAGAATCGTTTTTAGAATCTTGATTCTGGATTCACTGCTGGGCTTAATTAATTACTTCTCCATGGTTGGTTTTGGGTGTCAACTTGACTGCGTTAAGGGATACTTATCTGGGAAAGCATTATTTACTCTCCATGCTTCAGTAGATAATGAGCCCTTCCCTCTTCTGGTGAAAGGGAAACCCAGGTGGTTTGGCATTTGATTAGAATAATTGGGCTGCCCCAGGTGTGTCCCTGAGGGTGCTTTTGAGGGAAACTCGGACTAAATGAAGAAGATCCGCCCTCCACGTGGGCAGGCAGGATCCAATCAGCTGGAGGCCCCAAATAGAACAAAAAGGCAGCTAAAGGAAGAAGTCTCCGCAGAGAAGAACCCTGTCTGTGGACAGACAAGAGCTCCAGGTTCTCCAGCTTTTGGCTCCAGGACTCACACCAGTATGCCACTGGGCTCTCTTATCTTCAGTTTTGGACTGAGATTACACCATAGAATTCCCTGGTTCTGAGGTCTCTGAACTCAGGCTGAGCCATGCTACAGGCTTTCCAGGTTCTTCAGCATCCAGGAGGTCTGTTGTGGGACTTCTCAGCGTCCATAAGCAAGTAAGACAATTCCTCTAGTAAATCCTTTTCCATATATCTTTCTATACATCTGTAGGTTCTGTCGCTCGGGAGAACCCTAACTAAAATCCATTCTCAAGGGTAAAGTGCATAAGAATTGCCTGGGGCAGGGAGGTGGAGTCTTGCTAAAATGCACTTTGATTCTGAAGACGTAGGACCTAGGATTTTCTGTGGTTCTGGAACACTCCCAGGTGAGGTTGATGCTGATGAACAAGGAGCACACTCTCAGTTTTCAACCAGGCGTCCACAAAGGTAGAAAACTGAGAGTGTTATCAACATTTCTGCAGATGCCTTGCATCAGAATATGCACACATGAAGAGAGTTTGTCTTGGTCTGTTAGTGGGTCTTAGGTGAGTCTGGAGAGACCATGGGAAGCTGCCTGTTTAAAAAGCATTCAGGTGATTCAGCCACATATTAACAAAGCATTGTGACATTAATGAAAACGTGTTTTCCAAACTTTCTCCATTGTTAGAACTGCCTGCTGGTTAAAAGGCACTGATTTCCCAGGCTTTCCCCTTTACCGACTCAGTTTTAAAGGTCTGGCTTACCTCATCTTCATCTGTGCAATTCCTGATAATGGCTTAGTGAGGTTATGGAACTTGTCCAGAATCAAAAGTAGTAAATAGTAGCCTCAAGTTTATGTGCAGACTAATGGAGAGGAATCAGAGGAGAAGAAAGAGAGAGTAATGAGAGACAGACAGGGAATTTGAGACTTCATCAGGAGATAATTGAGTGTACCTGGAATACTCAGCGCTGCTGGACTAGCTTTAAAAGGCTTGCTCACCCAACAGAGTTGTGTATTGGCTTCTCCATAGTGTGCCTGGGCTTCAGGAAGGCAAGAAGTAGGACTTGCTTCCATACTGGTGCAGGTTAAGCTCGAGAAAAGACAGCCACATGGACTCATAACTGCTTGGAGAACTTCAGTGAAGGGACTTATGGTTTCTAGTGTTTGCCATGCTGGTAACACCTGCCTTTTTTTTTTTTTTTTTTTTGGTAAAAATAAAAACCTACACAAACATAATGGAAAATCATATTCTAAAAAATATAACTTTCCCAATAATCCCCTACCCTTCCATATCAACTTTTAAAGTCAATTAAAATCCTTTTTGTCCCCCAGTTTTTACACACATAAAATTTCTAATATTGGCAAGACATTTCAGAGAGGAGGGAGACTTATTAAGGGTATCTTAAAGGTTTAAACTAGTAGCAATGTATAGAAGTTAGTGGAGGACACATTTCTGTGGACAGAGTAAGGGAGAATCGTTTAACATACTAGCATGATAATTAGACCAGGGAGAGCAAAAATATTTTATCTTTTAATGCTAGTTCCAATCTATTGACCATCTAGGGAACTGTGTAGGGAAGTGGTCTAAGCTGACATCTAATTAGTGTTTTCAGAAGATCTTGGTAGCCAAGTCTTGTGTATTATATCTAATAAGAATTGTTTCCCAGCTGTTTTCTAATTGTACTCTGGGTGAATATGCATTACGGTCTGAGTGAGTGTGCATCACTATGCCTGGGGATTTGGTGAGGAGGAACCAGAAATTCCTCCTTTGTTATTAATATTCTTAATAAAACCTGGTTTTCACGCTTTGCGCCTGGCTCTGTCGAAATGATGGTTATGGAGTTTAAGAACTAGAGCAGAACAAACACAATTCCTTCTGCCTCAGACACCCTTCCAGAGGGAAAAGGGATGAATGATGTCACACTTCTTGGCTGGTATTATTCCCTCATTCTCTAACTCAAGGTGCTGCTACTCCAAAACCGAATAACATTAAAGTCTCCATCTATCGTCTGAAACCACAGAACTCAGTGGAAGGCCCAGCTCGTCAGTTAGTATCCATGCCCCTCATTCAGTGCATGCTGACTCTTCCAGCTCACCCTGCCTGCTCACCCCTAACTGCCACAGACTTACCTGGTTATGGTCATCCCCCTTCAGTTGTCTAGTTAACTTACCCCAAAGAATGATTTGAATCTTATACAAATCATATCCCCTAATTCCTCTGTCCCTTCCTTCTCTTCTGCCTTCGACCACATCCCTCAGATTCTGGGGCTTAATTATCTTCCCAAAGTTTCAGTCTTCTTTCTTTCTTACCCATGCAAAATTCAGATTTTACATCAAGTTTCAAAAGAGAGAGAAAATAATAATTTTAAGAATAAGATAAATGCCAATACTCATTACCTACTTGTTCTAGACTTTCCCATATAAGGATAGTTCTAGATGTTTTCTTTCAGATTTTGAATTTATACTGAGATTCACGAATACAGATTATATTTTAATTATTGGTTAAAAAACTTGTTATAGTAGTTAATCTTAGCAAATGTTTTATTGGTGGGCTTCAGATGAATATGGATTCATTAATAGTTAAACAACTTATTTGTATTATTCAAATTTTGCGTATCTTTACTAATTATTTTTGTCAGCTTTATCTCTCAATTACTAAAAGCTATGTGAAAGCCTAAGGCTATGTTGGTAAATTGTTGATTTCTTCTTAATTATAGTCAAGTTTGGAATTAATGTATCATCTTAGTAACTGAAACTTTGTGATTATGTGATCTTCGTTGTCCCTAATATTTTTACCTAAATGCTATTTTGACTGATATAAATACAAATCCCCGAATTTTTTTTTTAGCTAGTGTTTTTTTTTTTTAGTATATGCTTTCCATCCTTTTTCCCACCAATCTTTTAATTTCCCTGTGTTTGGGTGTGTTCCTTCCTGGCATAAAGCAGCGTTATAAATCCACTATCTGCCTTTCAAATGACAGCACAGTTGGTCAATCTTAGTTGTGATTATTGTTTTAAACTTTTTCCATTGTCTTATTCAATGTTTTTTTCTTTTTGTATTAGTTTTTAGGAGCTTTTGTGACTCCTTCCTTGCCTCATCTTTTATTTTTGAAAATTCCATTTCTCTACTAGTTTGAAAATTATATAATCAATTTTTAGTCTCAAATTTGACATTTCCCTATGTATTCCTAATTTTTTATGACGCCTGAGGTCAATCAAAACTTGTCTCTCCTCCTGAGCAATATTGAAATTTTAGAATGTTTAAATTCTGAATGTCTAAATTCCTTCAAGTACATATTTTAAAAGATTGTTGAACGAAGGCTTGTTGTGCTGAACTCTATTTTTGTTTATCATATCATTTTGTCTTAAGAGATTTTTGCCAGAGACATTTCTAATTGACAGTTATTTTCTCTCACACCTTGGGGCATATTATTTGAACATTTTATTTGTTATTTTTGTGGGCCTTTTTCCTTAGTTCAGCTAGAGATGAGGGTCCTTATCACATGGTCAAGAAAAATTAGGCTTGCAGACAACTTGAAGGGTGAGTAAGGCAGGCTTTCATTGGGTGAAAAATAAGAAAAGGGGAAACAGGGACTCTGAGCAGACTGAAAGTCCTGCTTGTACTAGTACCTGCTTCCCTCCTGGCAGATTGAATCCTAGGATCCAACCCGGAAGAGGAGGGGCCAGGCTCCTCCTGGCTGCAAATTGCTGGAACTTCTGTGGCTCCACCCCAGTACCTATTCCTCCAAGTACGTGGGTGTGCTGGAGTTTCTCTGGGGAGTCCCTTTCTACCTGGGTGTCTCATTATTATGAATGTTTCCTGATTTCCATTGTACTTTAAAGAAATCTTCTATTTATTACTCCTTTTATAAATGATTCGTTTTCCTTTTAGCTGCTTTTAAGATCATTATCTTTAGTGTTTTATAGTTTCATTACAAATATCTAGCTATTGATTTGTGATTTATTTTCTCAAAACTCCTTGTGCTTCCAAAATTGGAAAATTCATGATTTTTCCTCCCTCAGGCGTTAGTTTGGTGAGTGAGCCACATGCAGTTGAAATAAAATTTGCAGTCTGACATGCATTGTAATGTTCTATACATGTCAACTAGATCAAGTCGTTTGATAGTGTTGTTCAGCTGTTCAATAATTACTAATGTTTCTGTCTACTTTTTCTCAATTTGAGAGGAGTGTTAATCTCCAACTATAATTGTAGATAGATCTATTTTTCCTGTTAGTATTGTCAGTGTTTTGAAATTGTTAGGTGCATATACTCTTAAGACTTTTATGATTTTTTAATAAACTGACCTTTGATATCATTATTACATATTTTTTATCTGGAAATTACTGTAATCCAAAGTCTAATATGTCTATGTCTTATCTAAATCAGTGCTTTCATTATTAGTGTCTGCATGCTATATTTTTTCCATCTATTTTAACCTATTGGTGGTGGTGTATTCAAAGTGCATTTCTTTCCAACAGGATGTAGTTAAGAGGTGATCTTGCTTGGGAGAACCTGTCATTTGGAATTGGTCCAAAAGGTGTAACCAGATTACCAGCCAGATGGTAATCTTTTCATGTTAGGGATTAGGAATTTGAGACTGAGAGAAAGTTACTTGGTCAAAATCACACAGCTAGTGATTACAGGTATGAGCGTAGATTTAGGCACATGATGTTCAACTCTGTGGTAATCTTGTTGCTGCACAGACCTTTTCTCCTTGTCTTCATTGATATTGGAGGGTTCCCTAGTTTTCTCACTTCTGATTTTCAAAGGTGTATTTCAACATCATGGTCAGTCAGATGAAACCCATTGTTCTAGATTCATGGAAAGCCTTTGATTTTACCTGCTTTAGTGACTTATTCAGGATATTCAGTCCTTAGCATTAAGCAATTCCTCTTACAGCTTCAAAGATTTTTGGGTAACTCCAAACCTTTGTAGTGTAAAACCATGCAGTCCAGAAGCCAAGTGCCCCTTTAAAGGAAAGAGAAAGGAGCACACTTGGCCCTTGACCTCTTTTGATGTTTTTCCTTTGAGAATGCAGATCCTGTTGATTTTAGCCCCTCCATACTGATAGGGCTTCAGAAATTTATCTCAAATCTGCCATTCCTTTTTGCATCTATTTAAAATA
Source organism: Cebus imitator (assembly GCF_001604975.1). Classification (NCBI taxonomy): domain Eukaryota; kingdom Metazoa; phylum Chordata; class Mammalia; order Primates; family Cebidae; genus Cebus; species Cebus imitator. The sequence goes on from NW_016107617.1 coordinate 465,740, forward strand.
ATTTTAAAAAAAACACTTTAAAAATTTTCTTGGAAAAGGCGTTTGCTATGTTTTGTTAAAGGTGGTTGTCATGGATATAAAAACTTGTCTGCCTTTTTGAAGTTGAAATTAAGAATCATTCAGAAATTAGGGAAACTCACTTTATAATTTACTTAAATTTGCATTTACTGTATCTGAGCTACATTGTTCACCTACAGGTAAATATCAGCTATACACACACAGGACTCAACTGATATACCATATAGTCTTAGAGCTCAATCTTAGGATTGGAGACATCTGCTTTCTACTTTTGTCTTTGACTATTCACTAGCCATTTGATCGTGGGCAAGTAACTTCACTTGGGTTAGTAACTTAATTCTTGGTCTGAGCCACACCTGTTAAATAAAATGTTTGAAGTTTTCTGAGATTTCCTTCTTCAGCTGTATTTTATTGCTAGATGTTTAAAGAGCAGCACATTTTTTTGTATAAAATTTTTTGTGCCATGCACAAAACTGTAAATTTTGCCCCAAGCTGACAATATAAACTGCCTAGAATCTCCTCTTTAATTTAACAGGTAGTCTCTCCTAAACTCAAAACATCATTTTCATTACTTTTATACCATTGCTCAACTAACTTTGGGAATTTGGGGAGGGATGCCTCATACAGATCAATGAGCATGCTTTTCAGAAAACATACTTCATTTTCTTTGGTATGTCATTGGCCTTTCCTAATTATGTCAGCAATGTACATGTAAGCTATGCTACTGCAGTGGTGGAGGCAGGAATCAGTGCCACAAATAGTTTACTGATAGAATGTTAATGGAATGGAATCTGCTAAGGGTGGAAAAAAAATTGTGTACTTCAAAATAATACCTTATTTGGGAGAGTGATCATGGTGAGCTTTAGAGTAAACTTTGATTTGAAACTTGGCTGCTATCAATTAGCTTTGCATCCAAGGAATAGAGACTTGGCTAAATTTACCAAGCTTTCATTTCTTTATATGCAAATAGGAATAACAAAATTTAATTCTGCATGTTTGCTATATGGTTAAATGACTTGATGTTTGGTGAATTACATCTTATGTCTGGTGTACAGGTCACATTCAAATATTCATTCCTTTTTTTTGTTACCTCTTTAAAACGTCACACATTTTAACATTTGGAGAATTTGGAAGACACATTGGGAACTGCATGGGTTTCATTTATAGGAAATATTGCCTTGTTTTAGTTTTTTGGGGAGCTTGGGAGTGGAAGCTTTTCTCATGCTCATGATTTGGTGACTCTTCTAAATGCAGATTCACTAGGGATTATTACAGTGGATGTCAACTGGTTGTGATAGGGTTGGGGCAGAGAGTGAGTAGCACAGAGAAAGAGACAAAAAGGGTATGGGCTCATGTAAATTAATGAAGGCTTTCCCAACCAGGATGGTTCACAAAAAAGCTATGAGATCCACAGTTACAAGTGGCACACATGTATACATGGAGATCCACAGGGGGTTCTATTGAAGGGAGCACACTGAGGGGAAGCTTCCCTCTCCCAGATCACCTCAGGAGGAGGTGGAAGACAAAGGGTGAGCATGGGCGGAGAAGGCAGAGAGCTGTTATTCTGGTCCATTTAATGATGTAATTTGTTTCAGTTATTTTAGCATTAAAAGGAAATAAGGGGTTCAGATTTGAAAGGGGATGGTGTGGGTGGGGGTGGGGTGCGGAATTGTCAACAAAGAACACTAATGTGAGAAAAGTGTATTTTTGTATTAGATATTGTTAGATTTAAAAAAGTCACATGGCTGTAGTCATCAATTATGATTCTAAAAAGTTTTTTTTTTTTTTTTTTTTTTTTTTTTTTTAATATATTTTTTTTTTTTTTTTTTTTTTTTTTTTTTTTTTTAAACATGTGAATTACTGCTTCAGACTATCTGGTTTCTTCTCCTGAAGTAGTGTCATAGGATTCATAAGTGTGACAGATAAATTTGCCTGGAATATGTCAAGAGAATTTAGAGGCCACATTTGGAACACCATAGATCTCAGTTGTAGGAAATATTACCCAGCATGACAGGGACTGAAAAGAAGCAGGTAGCCCTGTTTTTCCTGTCTTTTTCTGGGCTATCTGTGCTTCCATCTCTACTTCTCTTTGATATTGCTCTATTCTTTTATTTGCAGATAAGAGTTAGACACAACTTTATTTCCTTCTTGAGTTGTATTTTTCTCTTTTATGACATAGCACATCTCTAGTGTTTTTTTTTCTGACCTAGCTTCATTTTCTCAGTATTGTCTTGCTGCATTCTTTTCCTCTGCCAGACCTGCATGTTTATATGTCCTAAGGGCTTGGGTGTCATCCCTGCTATTCTCCAAACACACGGTTTCCCTGGACGGTTTGATCTGCTTTGTCCATGGCCTCTCAGGTTGTTTTCTGCTGCCCCCTAGTCCCTGAGCTCCAGGCCAATATATCCAGCCTCCTACTGATATATGTAGTTGAATGCCTAACAGGTCCCTCAAATTGAACAAGGCCAAAATAGAATTATTGGTCCCCTAATCTCCTTCCATCAACTCTGTTTCTTTCTTGTAATTCAGAGAACCCAGTTTCTCAAGCCAAAAGCAAGAGAATCATTCTTATTTCTTCCCTTTACCATTACATGAAACTCATCAGCAATTTCTGATGGCAAAAATGTAATCTGAGGCCATTTTTACCTTTCTCTTGCTACTCTGGTCACCCATATGGACAAAATTATCATCTGTCCCCTGAACTTTTACTGTGCCTCTTAATTTGTCTTCATACAGCTATTGCTGTCCCCTTAACAAAATTCACCCTCCATACCTCTTCCTAGAGGGATAGGTTTAAGATTGAAAACCCTCTGGGATCATTCCCCTGCTTAAAACTCTTCAGCTGCCTCTTATTACATTGAGAATAATGGCTAATTTATTTATTTATTTTATTTTAGCACATCGGGCCCTACCTGATAAGATTTCTGTGACTTCTATAACCTAAAATGAATGGTTTCTTTCCTTTCTTCACTATAATGCTCCGGTCACCTTCCGGGCTTTCATTTTGTTCCTTTATTTCTCTTTTATTATTTTTTTAAAAGTAAGCAACACTCTTGAAAGCATTGGGGCATTTGTATTTTATCTCTGGCTCAAGTTCCCACCTCACAGATCTGTGCAGAGTTGTCTCTTCGTGTTATGAGACCATTCCAGAAAACTTAGAAGAATAAATTAGACAATGATAAAGGTTAGCAAACGGAGTGGTATAAGGTATGAAAGCATGGATGCGATTACTGAGTTTATTTTTTAACGTTCTCACTTTGAACGTATACATTTTAAAATACAATTATGTCAATGACAAATATAATCTCTAAAATTAAAAACAAGCGGAAGCCACTAGAAATATACAGTGAGAAATGGAAATTAAAAAGCAATTCTAGGGACTTCTACTTCCAGATATGATGGAGTAAGACCATATTCCTTCTTACTTTAAATAACAAGAAAATAGACAAAACATATAAAACAATGATTTACATAAAATCATTGGAAAATGTAGTACAGGAATGTAATCCCAGAGCAAAGAGAAGAAGCCGAAGAGAGTCTATCAGCCTGCAGAGAGTTTCCAAGTCATATCACAGAAGACATAATTCAAGAGGCCAATATGGCAGCTATTTGTTGGGGCAGAATACCAGAGAAGATGGAATTCATAGAGATAGGGCATTCTGGTAATTTGCAGAAGCATCCCCTCTGGTTTTGGGCTGAGTACTGGTTTTAGAGTATATGAAAGGGAACTCCGTAAGACTAGGGGTAAAACTTTTGGAAAGCAGTTTAATAATGCTAGGAGCTCCTTGCAAGCTGGGAATATTTTCTGTTCTAATAAGGAGTTTGGAAAGGCTTCCTGTACATGGGCATTAGTTCGAGTCCTCCCATAATTACAACTTCAGTGTTTGGAATAAGTTAGCCATAGACCAAAGGCTGCCTTAGATCTGTCTTAACAAAGCTTAAATGCAAGCCTTAATACATTAAATTATTTCCGAGTAACTTAACTGTGTACTAGAAAAAAATCCCATAATGTTGAAAGGAATAAAGCTATGTCCAGGAACTGACAATATAAATTTCCAATGTTTAACATCTAATAAAAAATTACCAGGTCAGATGCAGTGCCACACACTTGTGGTCTTAGGTACTTGGAAGACTGAAGCTGGGAGTATTTTTATTATTATTTTTTAAGGTCAGGTCTTGTGCTGTTGCCCAGGCTGGAGTGCAGTGGTGCAATCATGGCCCACTGCAGCCTCAAACTCCTGGGCTCAAGTGATCCTCCCACCTTAGTCTCCCAGGTAGCCAGGACAATAGGCACATGGCTACCATGCCTAATTTTTAAACTTTATTGTGGAGACAAGTGTTGCTTTGTTGTCCAATCTGGTCTTAAATTCCTGGCCTCAAGTGATCGTCCCACCTCAGTCTTTCAGAGTGTTGGAAATATAGGCATGAGCCACCCTTCCTGGTCACTGGGGGATCTCTTGAATCCAGAAGCTTGAGCCCAGCCTAGGCAATATAGTGAGACCCCATCTCAATTTTAAAGAAATACCAGACATCCAAAGTAACAGGAAAACATAGCTCCTAGCCACAAGAAAAAACACTCAACAGCGATAGACCCAAGCACAACAGGTAACAAAATTAGCGGGCAGGAGTGTGAAAATATCTATTAGAAAGTATGATGTATGTATTCAACAAAACAGAAAAAAGAAGATGTAAATAAGTTAAATATATACTTAACACATGACATCAATCCTGCTCATTTACAGGATAAATGAAAATTTATGTAGGCATGAAAATCGGTACTCAAGTGTTCAGTGACTCCAGTGTAATAGTAAAAACAAACCAACAAAACTGGTAACAATGCAAATATACATAAACTGGTAAAGGAATAAGTAAACTCTGGCATACCTATACAATGGCATAGTACTCAGCAATTACAAGGAACATAATATGATACATGCAAAAGCCTGGATGAATCTCAAACTGATCATCTCAATGAAATAAACCATTTCAAAAGGCTGCCTATTTTATGAGTCCGTCTGTGACATCCAGAAAAAGAAAAAAACAAAAAATACCTTAGGGGAACACAATTGGGATCAGTGGTTACCAGAGCTGGGGGCAGGGGAGGGCTTGACCATAAGAAAGCCAAGAAGAGTTTATTGTGATAGAACAAGTCTATTTTTATAATCTCATGATTATACCTTTGCCAAATATAAATGGAATCCAGAAAAGGTAAACTTTAATGTTTATAAATTATATACCATTAAATTTGTTTTTAAAAACAAAAAATATCAAGGTTGATAACAATATGGAGCAACTGGAGCTCACACTTAGTTCTGCAGGGAGTGCATTAATAGCTACTTTGTGTAGCCACTTTGGAAAACAAGGCAACATTTCTTTTTATTCTTCTTAAGTTCTGTCATTCATGTGCAGGTTTGTTACATAGGTAAATGTGTGCCATGGCAGTTTGCTGTACTATCAGCTCATCACCTGGATATGAAGCCCAGCATGCATTAGCTGTTTATCCTAATGGTCTCCCTCCTCCCACCTCACAGGCCCCTGTGTGTGTTGATTTCTTCCCTGTGTCCATGTGTTCTCATTGTTCAACTCCCACTTATAAGTGAGAATGTGCAGTGTTTGGTTTTCTCTTACTGAGTTACTTCGCTGATGATAATGTCTTCCACTCCATCCATGTCCCTGCAAAGGACATAGTCTCTTTCCTTTTTATGGCTGCATAGTATTCCGTGGTGTTTATGTACCATATTTTCTTTATCCAGTCTATCAGTAGTGGGCATTTGGGTTGATTCCATGTTTTTGCTATTGTCAATAGTGCTACAGTGAACATACACATGAATGTATCTTTATAATAGAACGATTTATATTCTTTTGGGCACATATCCAGTAATGGAATTGCTGGGTCAAATGGTACTTCTGGTTTTCAGTCTTTGAGGAATCACCACACTGTCTTCCTCAATTGTTGAACTATTTTACATTCCCACCAAAAGTGTAAAAGTGTTCCTATTTATCCACAGCCTCACCAGCATCTGTTGTGTCTTGACTTTTTAATAATCATCATTCTGACTGGCATGAGATAGTGTTTCATTGTGGTTTTGATTTTCATTTCCCTAATTATCAGTGATGTTGAAATTTTTTTTTTGTTTGGCCACATAAATGTCTTTTGAAAAGTGTCTGTTCATGCCTAAAAAAGGGAACTTTTCTTAAGAAGTTGCACATAAGCCTACCATACAACCCCATACTCCCACATATAGGTATTTGTCCAACTGAATAAAAAAATGCAGTTAAACAGAAATACTTACATGTAAACATTTATAAATTTATCCATGCAAACAAAGGACACACACACACACACGCGCGCACACCCCAAAAGCAACCAAAAACTGGGAAATCCCAGATGTTTACAGCTGGTGAAAGAATAAACTGTCACAGAACCATACAATAAAATACTACTAATTAATCAAAATACATTACTAATATAGGAACAATATGGATGATACTGAAGGGTTACTGCCATAAGTTATGTAGAGTCATACATTTCTCTTTATAAAATTTTCTTTATAAAAATGTCTAGAAAGTAGTCTATAGAGCCTGACAATAGGTCAAAGGGGAAAAATGGAGTGTTCCTGTAAAGGAGCGTAGATGACCTTGGGTAATGAAATTAGTATGTGTTTTGATTGTGGTGGTGGTTTCAGGAGTGTTTTTATTTGTTAAAACATGTCAAATGAGTGAATTTCAATGGGTTTTATTGTTTTTAAATTATGTCTCATGTTGATTACAAAATAGAAGTAATTAGCGCTAACTGTATAATAAACACGAAAGAAACTACTATTGGATAAATTTAAATCAACTAGATTACAAGTTAGTAGGATATTTTTAAGGTCCCTAAATGTAAAAACAAACTAGAATATATTAGCAAATGAATCTAAGTATATATCATATATCTGTAAAGAAAGAGCTAGTTCAAATGATTTTTGATGTATTACTGATTGCATCTTTAGTGAGAAATAATATTCTAAAGAGAAAAATAACTGCAAAATTATTTAAACAACACCAAGTAAATTTGATTTTAGGATTAAGGTTGGTTTTGCTATCTAGAAGCTGCTATATTTAAGCTACAGAGTAAAGTAAATAAATAATTATGTTACTGTAATTGAAAACCATGATTTCCAATGCAAGCAAAATGCAATATAAGCATAAAATGTTAAGTCAAATTATGCACTAAATGTTGACTTGTCTCAGTATGAACATTATAATTTTTAAAAGATTTCCT
>NW_016107617.1:473786-493459 GCF_001604975.1 Cebus imitator
AAAAAAAAAAAAAAAAAAAAAAAGAAAAATTACTCCTTTGAACTCTCTAATGTAATAACTGAGTCAGTCATTCAGTCAAAGATCATCAACTAAACCATTTCAACAATGAAAGACTGATAAAGAATTGGATACATGTGTGGTGTCATATTTCTCCATACATAATACATTCTGCTTTCAAGTCAGGAAATGTTGCTTGCTGAAGGCAGGATCAGTCTGTAACACCTTAACCTAGAAGGTTTAAGGTTGGTGGAGGAACATTTGGATGTGATATGTGTTGTGAGGTGATTTAACATGAAGTGCATAGAATGGCCTATCAAGTAGTCTTTTCAAAAAATTTTAACTTGAGTCAAATCAAACTGCTATACCTAACTTCCAGTGTATATAAAATACATAAGAAAGAGCAGGTTAAATGGTACCCTTGGAAACCCTTAGGCAAATCCAACTATCCCAGTATTTTAACTAGTCAATATCATGGAGAGAAACAGAGTAACAGGATTCTTAAAGAGGAAAAGATGTTGGATCTTATCTGAGTCTTTGAACAGCGTAGTTATATTTTGGGGGAATTGGTAGGTTGAATATGGTGTGAGAATTTGACACTGAGAAATTATCAGTTGTGTTTCATGTGTTAATAGAACTGTAGTTATGAGGAGAAATGCCCTTGTCTAAGATTACAGAATTTAAGGGGTAAAATACCTGTAAATTGCTTTAAAATATTTAATAAAAATAAGAACATACCTAGCAAAATATTCTATTTTCCTGAATCTTTGAAAATTTTCATAATAAAAAGTTGAAACGTCTACTTATAACCTCAGAACTTTTCTGATTACCCTATCCATCACCCTGTCACATCACTTTATTTTCTTTATGGCACTAACCAAGGTTATAAAATCTTTTACTTACTGAGGATTCTGACAACCTCACTAGGAATGTTAGCTTGATCAGGGCAGGGATCTTTTGTCACTAGTCACCAGTGTCATCCTAAGAATGGTACCTGACACATAGTCATTTTTTAAAATATTAAATAGAACAAATAACTATGACCAATAAGTAAGATAGGAGACGATGACAAAATGCTAAGAACAGTAAGACACAAAAATTAAACTGCAGTAATTAGGCAGTGAGAGGTCCCTGAAGATTTTCAGCAGGCCAGTGACATGATCCAAATGAGAACATGATCTTTTCACCCCCCCAGAGATTTTAAAATCATTGATCCAGGTGCTTTGCATAGGAAACATGGCAGGTAGACACCAAGTTTTCATGTATTTCCATCACGGCTTTGTAACAGACAAGTAATATTTTATGGAGCCAGTTAACATTGTGTAGCAATTCATATACTCATAACCTACGCAAATACCAAACCAAAAGGGACTTTTGCATTTCTGATTGAAACGTTGATGAAAAAAACAAGTTTCAGTTCAAAATAAAAAGCCCAGGTAGACTTTTTGAAGTTGTTTGTGAGTTTCTAGTCCTTGAAGATAGCCTCTTAATTTTGTACAATTGTAAAATGCCAAGTACTGTAACCTCCAGTCCTACCACAAGGTACTTTGATCTCTTTCAAAGGTTCTTCTGAATACTCATAATGAATTCTATTTTGGAGTGAGCACAAACTGTCTTCCTGTTCCCTTTAATCTCTTTTCTGACCCTCCACCCTATATACTCTTCCCCTGAGATAGTTGACATGAGCAGCAGACCACCAGGAAAGGGAGGGGTGCTATAGCCTAGAGATGGAAAAAAAAAATCTCCTTAATTTGCACTTTTAAATTGAGATGAGATAAATATTCTAATTCATTTCTATATAGCAAATCACTCTAATAGTTAGTGGCATAAAATAACCACTTAATTATGCTCGCAGTGTCTGCAGGTCAAGAATTTGAACAGAGTGCAATAGGGAAGGCTAGTCTATGTTCTACATACAATGTCTGCAACCTAGAAGGCTTAATGACTTGGGGATGGAATCATCCACAGGTTTTCTCATTCACATACGAAATCTGGGATGACTCAACAGCTCATCTCAGCTGGAACTCTTCAACACAGTGCCCACATGTGACCTCAGTTTCTCGGGCTTCCCCACAGCATAATAATCTATGTGTGGTTGGACTTCTGACCTGGTAGCTCAGGACTCCAGGTGTTCTAGTCACTAGGGGTAAAAGCTGCATGATATGGGCACATGGTGTCACTTCTACTGTGCTATGTAGTTGAAGCAACCATGAGTCTGCCCAGATTCAAGAGGAAGAGAGTTGAACTCTCAGTAGGAGGAGTCAAATTTGCAATCATGTTTTACAACTGCTGTGGTTGAAGAAATGATACACAACCAGAAATGCTTCCCTGGAGTGACTACTTAGAATCAGCATGGTTGTTCTCAGTTTCATGCAGATTTGCTGTGTGAGGCAAAGCAAACTTGAAGCAGACCTGTCTTCAGCACATTTTAGTCTTCTGAGCCCTAGTCCTTGTTTTATTGATTCCTTCTCATACAGTGAAGAATAGTATATAAATTGTATCATTTTAATAGTATGACTAACAAAACTTTCTAATTATACATGGGGATGCAACAAATTTTGTAAATCAAAGATTGTTAGTGGGTCAGTTGATCAAATGACTAATGGGCAATGGTTCTTCTCAGCTCTAGTCTCATTTTTGAACTCTCTTTCTTCAAGACACTTAGAATCAATTGTAACAGCTCACATAACCTGGTATTTTGCTGTACATGGTTCAGTCATGATGCTTCCACTCTGGGCTGTTGGCCTCCAGAAGCACGGACAGTAAACAGGGACTTTTCAAACTGTACCAACAATCCAGCCTAGTACATGAATTATTGAACAGTCACTACCAAATGCTGTAGATATGTGCAGTTTGACAAGGCTGCTATAATGTCCAGCTCTTTCAGGAAAGTAATTCTGTAAGGAAATTGTCTGCAATAGAAGTTATGGGACTCAGCTGGATGACAGCCATGTCGTAGCAATCAATACAGAAACAAAAAATCAAATATTAATGAAAGATGGATTTGTTCAGGCACAGGATTGGTATTTTTTGTAAATGCCATTTTACTTCCACTGTCTGTTTCCAGTCAAGGCTTAGTATAAGCTCACTGACACTAAACTCAAGGTGACATTTCTCATTTCAATTATTTCCTAAAGTGTCTTCCTCCTTCTTTTTCTCCTACCTCTTGTCAAGAACTGCAGGCAACATAATGAAATAGTCCATCAACTATGGAGTCTAGGGTCTGAAAAGGCAGGAGAGCATTTTCTTGTGATTTCTGAGTATAGAATACATCCTAATTTGAAAGCTAGTGTGAGGCTTGGAGGAAGATCTTGGCTTTAGAAAAAAATTATCAGGATAATTGGAAAGAAGTCTGAATACTTAGCAAATTCACTGTTAATTACATATAAGTTGGCAGATTTCAAGATATGAATCGTAGGGATGACTATAATAGCTAACACTTATTGAACACTTATGCTGGTTGTTATAAAATCTCTTGTTTTCTGAATAACCGGTGGCCAGTTTTAATTATGTTAATGGGATCTGCCAGAATTTTGCTTTTGATTTGCTTGTTCTATATAATGTAGAAACACCCAGAAAAATTTATGAAGGGGGAAAAGACAATAAGATTGATTATTTGATATTTCTTAGACAGGCAACACTTCCTTAAATATTTTCTGATTTGACTATTTGACTATTTGACTCACTTGAACAATTAAGTAACTGTGTTGAAGGACTGTCTAAAGGAATTGAGCTGGTGGATTCCATTAAAACAAGTAGATGCCACCAACCATTAGAAACAGAATACTTGCGAGTTATTGCTATTTTGGTCAATTTCTCAAAGACTCCTAAAATAATGACTTTTCACTTGATTTGGAATAGATGATTATTACTTATTTCACATGGAATGTACAAAAGGAAATAGTTCTTTACATCCTTGACAATGAAAGATGATATATTTAATTAACAGAGGACGAAGAAAAATTTGGACTGATCATACTGTTTTGTTAACTTCAATTTGGATTTAAAAAAAGATTAGTTGAAGATAAAAGTGACCAGTAGATTCAAGAATAGACAGTGTTGCAGTGTAAAAATCTTCTTCAGGCTTTTACTTTAGTAGCCTAGTATAAAAAGGAGAAATTGGGAGAAAATTCCTTTTTTTTTTGTCCCTTCCTTTCTTTTTCTTCCTGGTTGTGGTAGAGAGTGAATAATGGCTCATCAAAGGTGCTCACATTCTAATCTCCATACCTGTAAATATGTTACCTCACCTGGTAAATGGGACTTTGCAGATCTGATTTAATTAAGAATCTCGATGTGTAGAAATTATCCTGAATTATTGAGGCAGGCCCATTGTAGTCACAATGTAACCAAAATGCAGGTTCAGTGGATCACTGCTCGCAGAATCCAGTTGACAAGAGTGAGGTCTGGTATAAAGAAGTAGTACAGGCTTCCTGCTTTAAGGGTGCCACCTTCCTTTTGGAGTAAAAAGCAGGTGCATTTAAAAGGGGACGTGGCATGAATGGCATATAGGAGAGCGGAATAACAGGTGGGAATCCATGTGACTTGCTTTGGTGCCTTACCTACTGGGTGGTCAAGGTGACACCATCCAGGCAGAACTAAGTTGCACTTTTGGTTGTAAATTGACTTTTATCTTTCGAGGCAATCTCCTAGTGGGAGAGAGTTCTGCTGTGGAGCTTTTAAGTAAGCACAGTTAGAAAAGCTTGCCCTGTAGGGAGTGTCTGGTGAGATGAAGGTAAAAGGTTATAACTGCATTTCTAATGAGCTAAGTAGAAAGAAAGAGTAGAAAAAGAAAAAAGAGAAAAGAGAGCAAAAAATAAAACTAGCTCTTAGTAAACTGGAGGTACTTGATTACAACAAGTTCTCTTGTAAAAAGGGAGGCAGGAGAGTCAGAGTTTGGGGAAAGGGGAGAATAGAAGAGGAATGCGTAGAGTGGGTTATTGCAAGAAGAAACCCAGGGATGTGGGTGGCCACTAGAGGCTGGAGAAGGCAAGGAACCAAGTTCTCCCTTATAGCTCCAGAAGGGCTGTGGACACCTTGGTTTTGGCTATATGACAGCCACTTTTGGACTTCTGATCTACAGAATTGTAAGATAAATCCATTCTATCTTAAGCCTCTAAGCTTGTAGCAATTAGAGAAATATTAATACAATTTCAGTACCCGCCCTTCTCTTCCCTAGCCCACACCCTCTGCTCTCCTTCCTCTTCCATCCCACTTACTTTTGCTGTTTTTCTTCTACCAAAATTTCCTAAAATATATAATAGTGGAAAAAAACAGTGAACACTCGAAGTAAAGTATTTAGACAATGAACAAAAAGGCAGGAAGCATTACTTTCTATGGATGCTTTGAAGGGAATAAACAGCAGGGAGAGAAAATGGGGATTGTGCTTGCTTTATTTACATGGTAGTTTGTGAAGATCTTGCTAAGGAGGTGACATTTATGTGACGATGTCCACACTGAGAAGGAGCTACATAGAAGGAGCTGTGAGTGGGTGGAATGGGCTGCATAGAGGGTGTTGACTATCTTGAGAAACCAGGCCAATATGAATCAGGAAAGAGTGGGAAAAGGAGTTCAGGTTGCTTTCTAGGAGTGAGACTCAGTCTTGTTAAAGTAATCTCTCTTTTAACCATAGTGAGTATAAAAGTCTGTCTCTCCTACACAGGGTTTCAACATTAAGCTCAAGCTACCAAAATTCTTATTCCTCAAGAAATGGAGGATGTTTGATTAGACTGGCCCAATAATGTCTAGTAATAGTAAGGCAAAGGTATAAGAGCAGCAGTGAAAAGCTGACTTGGCTGGCTTGGCTTTGAACTTCACTGTTAAGAAGGCTATGGCTGCTAAGCATGGCTTCTTATCTCTCACACTGCATGATTAGGGGCTCAATGGATGGTGCAGTAGATTATCTTTCTATTTTTTTCCATGTTTGAGTTTTTTAGTTTTCAGTTGTGTTTGAACTTGTATAACAGAACAATCTCTAGAGGCTTCACGATCTCTTGATGAGAGTTTTTATTCCAATATGGTACCAGGTAAAGTTTCTGATGCCATCGCCCAGGCTGGAGTGCAGTGCCACCATCTCAGCTCACTGCAACCTCTACCTCACATGTTCAAGTGATTCTTGTGCCTCAGCCTCCAGAGTAGCTGGGATTACAGGCACCATACTACCACACCACACTAATTTTTGAAGTTTTAGTAGAAACAGGGTTTTACCATGTTGGCCAGGTTGGTCTTGAACTCCTGACCTCAAGTGATCCACCTGCCTTGACCTCCCAAAGTGCTGGGATTACAGGAGCCACAGTGCCCAGACTTCACCTCAGCTCTTAATTCTACAGCATAAAGTGGGATTTGAGGGGATCATGGATAATTTAAGTCACTGAATGCTTTCCTTTGTATTATTAAAGTAATTGTAACTAACAGGTGCTTTGAGTTGAGTTACATGGCTAATAATTGCCCTCTTACTGTTGTTTAATTTTATATTTCAGACTTTGACTTATTCTTGCAACAGATAGCAAGGTATTACATATAAATAATAAAAGAACTAGAATAATCACTGAAACTAAATCAGGTCATTTATATTGTAACTTTGCATTAAGTGCATTAATGCATGATTGCTTTGTTTCTCTTATTACAGTCTTGAAATTGTCTTGTCTCATAGTTGAATTGTCAGCCTCACCACCCACTTACTGCTTGACTTTTCCTGTTTGCTCCAACTTTTTTCTAAAGGTCTAGGATGCCCACCTAATAATAAAATTTGGTAATGTTACATCTCTCAATTCTCATCATTTATTTTACATATGACATTACAGACATCCTTTTCTTAAAATATTTTCTGCCGATAGCTTCTCTGATGCTTTGCTTTTATTATGTATTTACTTTTCTGGATTTTCTTCTTCCTCTTTGTATGTTCCTTGTCTGGCTTTTCTTCGTCCTTAAATACAAGGATTCTTCTAGGATCTATCTTTGATTATATTTTTATATCTTTGACTTAACAATTTCATAATACGGCATTTCTCTGTATGTATCACATTGCCACTTGTTTGTTTGTTTGTTTGTTTGTGTTTTTTTTTTTTTTTTTTGAGACAGAGTCTTGTTCTGTCCCAAGGTGCTGGAGCGCAGTGGTGCGATCTCGGCTCACTGCAGCCTCTGCCTCCCAGGCTCAAGCAATTTTCCTGCCTCAGCCTCCTGAGTACTGGGACTACAGGCACGTGCCACCACACCCAGCTAATTTTTGTATTTTTTAGTAGAGACGGGGTTTCACCAAGTTGGCCAGGATGGTCTCAATCTCTTGACCTTGTGATCTGCCTGCCTTGGCCTCCCAAAGTGCTGGGATTATAGGCTTGAGCCACCACGCCCAGCCGACATTTCCACTTATTATCTCCAATATTAACTCTCAATAGGGCTGCATTTCTTGCTGCCTGTATTAGATTTCTGCATCCAAGAGTCCTTCTGGTGCCTGTTAGGGGCTTGAAAAACTCTTACCATTTAGCTTTCAAGTGGATCTAGCCCTCTAAGCAAACTATTCCATGGCACAGGTTTTGGACTCCTCACGTGTATATTTAGAGTGCCATGTGGCTTAAAGTTTAGGGCTCCAAGGACCATGTCCTGGAAGCTTTGTCACAGGAAGCTTCTACAGTTTTCTGTAGACTAAACTCTGCAAAATCACTAAAAATGATTGCAGGAGTTGTCCAGTGAGAGTCAGACAGAAGCATATAGGTATTATAGCACTGTGGACACTCACAATGAATATATCATTGTACTCCCAAGTGGGGAGCAGTTTTATCTGGGCCTACCCTTGATAGGATATGTTTTCTCATTCTTTTCCTGCTTCATCTTCCCAAGCCACTTCCAGTCACAGGCTGACCACGTATGCATAAAAGAAGTCACACAGTGCTCCTTTATCTCCTCTTTTCCTGTATCTTCCATTATGAATGAAAGAAATTGGAGTTCCCTGGAATGCAGTACATGATAACTTGGCCTTTGTAGACATGGTCCCATGGAACACAAGTGGTCAGTCATATAGTGGGTCTCTAGCCATGCACTGCTTTAACTCGGTGTTCCTCCAAACAAACTAATGATTTTACTTCCTGATAGGCTCCCCAAGTGCGTTTCTTATTTTTGTCAGTGGAATCATTGACCATCCAACCAATTTCTCAAGCTGTTAATAGTAAGGCTGTCTTCATTCTCATTAACATGCTATTAAAATACCATTGCTGTGTGATAGGATTCTGTCTAAACTGAAGTCATGACTATAGGAATGGAGAGGGAGGAACAAGTGCACAAAATAAATTAAATGATGAACTTAATGAGACCTGAGGGTTCATTATGAGGAAAGGATGAAGGAGAGGGTGGAGTTAGATAGCAATAATATTTAACAGTCACTGAACTTTTACGTATGTGCTGGGTGTTATTCCAACTTCTACTCATATGTTCTTCATTAAGGAATTGTAGATTGGTTAATGTTGAAGTTTTAACCTGAGCCATCTAGTGGCAAAAGTCAGTGCCACTCAAAAGAAGGTTCACAAATCAATGTAGGTCTGTAAACTGCACCGATCCATGACATAACAAGCACAGAAACTGAAAGCATTAGAAATGTTTATGGCAAGTTGATGGAGTGACTTTATGTCTGTTGAATGTAATGGTAAACATGTTGTCTTATGTTTTATGCTTTTGCTTTTGTACTTTATATTTCATGTCATTCATTTTTATGGCATTTCACACATGTATATGTTACATTTATATGCATGTGGTATTCTGACAGGGATCATGACACCTGTGGATCACAGAACAGATTATTTATTACTCAGAGAATCTTGGCACCAGTTCCCTCAGCCTCAGTCCTTTGTGGATGATACAATGAGAACAGGGGTAGAACCCTGAAATTAAGAGACTTAGAGCTTACCTAGAGTGACTGAAATAAAACAAATATTTTCCCGGAAAGCAAGAGGGATGTGGTCCATAGCTTCCCTAGCTTGGAATGTAAGTCAGTGGTTCTAGGAGAGGTAAATCTCTGTATCTCTCCAGAGAAATATGCTATCTTGAGCTTCCAGTGTATATGTTCCATTAAATCATCTTTTATTTAAGCTCACCCCAGTTAGCAGAAAGTTCAGACAAAACATAAATGTGAAAATATTCATGGAGAAGAATCTCCCAAGAATATAAAAAAGCCCCACTCCAGAGTAGTTTGCGAAGCACTAAAGTAGCAGACGGAAGAAAATTAAGATGTAAAGCCCAGTTTGCTGAGGGGCAGGGTGAAGAGTTTGAGTTAGATGACATTTCCTAGAAAGGTAGCCTTAGAGCTGAGAAGAGAAGAAAGACAGACTTTTACAAGTCATCCTTAGAATGACATTTGAGACCAGAATGAGTAGAAAATGCCTCTAATGTACAGAGAAGAAGAAAAAGAAGAACGTTAAGAAACAAAACTTGGATAAGCATTGGGGTTAATGGCAAAGGGGTATTTTAAGAGGAGGGCCCAGAAGAGGTTAGGGTGGGTATCTGGACAGAGCCAAGGGAGGTTAAAAGAAAGACTGTGGTGCAGCCATTGTCAGAGGCCTGGGAGCAGACCATTGCCTTTGGCCAGAAGACTCACTGGATACTTGAAGATACCAATTGCAATTCCTTCAGCCCATTTCATGAAGCCCTCTCTTTTTTGAATGTTGTTAATAATTCTGGAAATTAAATGCCTGCCAGAACTAGTTCTCAAATTAGTTTCCTTTGGTTAACATTTGAAAACCTGGAGCTTTCTCATAAAATTTTACATTTTTGGCTTCTCTCTCTGAGAAAAGAAAGATCCATCACACTGAACCTGCATTCTCATTAGATAAGATTTCTGTTATCCACAGTTTTATTACCTCCAACAAAATCTCTATGGCCTTGAACCTGAATGACTCCTGCCATAAGATAAGCATCACGTTTTCTTTCATGCTAGCTTTACTTATGTACATGATTTACCTGGCCACTTTAATTAATATAGTATTTTTCCTTAGAAATTTTCCTTTTAACATATACATTTGTATCTTTAAAAGTATCCAAAACAATTTGATGACAGAAATTGATCTAGCAGTGACTTGAAAGGTCTAAGATTTAAATCTCATCTCTAACATGCCGTATTTCTGCAGACGGGGTGTCATATCACTAGAACTGGTAGCTTTTGCTCAGAGTGGTGAGTTATTGCTGGAAAGTGGTCACCCAGCCAGATGTCACTTTTTTTTTTTTTTTTAGAGCGCTTTTGCATCTAGGGAAATCCATGTAATTTGTGCTGGGCAAAAAATGTGTGAGGCAGTCACATGTGTCACATCATAATCTAGGAAGTCTAAAAATTGGGTTTGTTTTCTCCATACTCGGTGCTTAGCCGTGGTGGTCTCAAGCCATATGTCAAAGCCTTTACCTTCATAAAACGCACCAGACATTCATCCCTGAGTCATTGCTTGCAAAAGAGCTCCCCAACAGGGATGGAGTTTGTATGACCTGGAATATTTGAAATGGACCACATTGGAGAGAGAAATACATGTTTAGTAAGTTACGTCACTGAG
This sequence comes from Cebus imitator, assembly GCF_001604975.1. NCBI lineage: Eukaryota > Metazoa > Chordata > Mammalia > Primates > Cebidae > Cebus > Cebus imitator. The sequence goes on from NW_016107617.1 coordinate 484,307, forward strand.
ATTTTAGGATTGCCTGATACTGTAGTGAGCCTCTTAGCTAAAATGCCAGTTATATTATTTTGGATGAGTTAATTTACCTCTGTGCCTCAGTTTTCTCATATGTAAAATTGAGAGGAAAAGACAGCATACCTCATAGAGCTATGAAGATGAAATGGGGTGACTTGTATAAAACACTCAGAGGAGTCCTTGCCAGAGTGTAGGCATTCAAAAAGTCTTAGCTGTTGCCATTCATATCTCTGTTATTTCTGCTTCATTACTGTAGCCAAAGATGGTCTTTATAGAAATGGGACTCATTCTATTTCTTCCCAACATATGGTCAGACCATACAGCCAAATTAGGCAAAGCTTAACATTTCCCTTTAGAAATCAGAGTAGGTATTTCCACCAAGGAAGTAGAAAACTTTGTATTTTAACTTGCCACAAGAATCTAGGTAACTGGATAGGATTTGAGATGGCTATTCTCTCTACGTTCTTTACTTTTTGTTGGTTGGGTCAGTCTAACCACCAACGGGGAAAAATGTGTCAGAGTCCTATGAAGATAGAGAAATCCAATTGTTATTCTCACCGTTGGGCAGGGACACCACCACCAGAGAAATGACCATTGTGTTGCCTGTCTCAAATCTGATCTTCCTGTGCCAGGGACCTGCGTTTAGGAGATATGGAACCTCAGTGTAGAGAACTCTTCTCATTAGGATGACTGACTGAGGGCTTGGGCATCCTCAACTCTGAAGTTTGTGAATTGTTGTCTTGTCTCACACATTCTATCCTGCTGCCATCCTGGGTGGCTCCCGTGGTCCCTACAGGTATTGGCAAGGATGGAGCCAGGGGACAGCCCTTCATGAAACTCTGTGCAGCTGGAATGCCCTCCTGTGATGTGAGAAGACTTGGGGAAAGAAGAGCATGGGGACATTTAGAAGGGCCACTTCTAGAAACTCCAACAAGTTGTAGGAACCTATCTCATAGGATAAAACCTACCCATTTTTTCCCTAGTTAGGCTGAGTCAGGACTGTGATTATTTGAGCACTGATACCCCTTAACTGACTCAGCCCTTTTCTTCCCTTCAAGTTGATTTGATCCATATTTCTTCTTTAAGTGAATGTACTTTACTGTAGCTTAATTAAAGATCAACCCTGGATTTACATAAGCTCATATGGAACTCGCAAGTGGTCAACATATCCATCACTTCATTTATGATTTGCTTATTTATTAAAGAACCACGAGGAATGCTCCTGAGCTGGTCAGGTAGCCTCGGAGCCCTGACCCCAGCAAGTCTTTTGTGTCCTCTCTCAACCCTCACGCCAGTTTCCCCTCAGCTGGCAGCTCTGGAAAAAGCCTGTCAGCCCTGGGAAGGAAACCAAGTAGATCATCAGGAAATCAAATATTCACCAGGAATGGGTATTTCGAGTGCAGCAAGATTATTTGCCAGATAATTTGCTTTCCACACTCAGCCTTACCTACAGCACAATGAAATACATTTCAATTTAAATTGCTTCCCAGCTCCAATCAGCATTAATTTAATAATACATATTCAATAGATATAACACTTCAAATGGTTAGGAAATGTGAACAGATCCACATGTTTATGCTGATATTGATGCCTAAATATGATATTTATCAGCAATGGCAATGGAAATGTTTTTCCTTTTAATTCCCCCCTCCCAAATAGGACTATGAAATCATCTGCAAGGTGCTAAGAGATTTACATACTGGCTGGGGTAGGAGAGCTTTTGGCTACTTTGCTTTTCATTTCTGTGTGTTCACTAAGGTTTCTTCTGCTGGAATTCCTCTGAGGAATTTCTTCTCTGGTCAGGACACAGCCTTTCCTCTTGTAGTTGGTCTACAGTAACTCAGCTCAACCCTCAGGGGTGCTTTTTCTTCTTTCTTTGTGGAACAGCAAGGGCAGCCGTGGACCTTTAGAACTTTTTACCATCAATACAAGGGGGCTACACAATGGTTTTTAAGACAAAGAGAACGTCTTGGAATAGACTGCAGGATTGTCTGAACTGGGGAAGATATCCTGGAGGCTGTGCCTCTCATGTTGCAAATGGAGAAACTGAGGAAAGGAGGTTGGCCTAGAATGTTAGGGAAAGCAAGGACCAGAAGTCAGGCTTCCTGACTCTAAGACAGCAGACATCCCAAAATACAGCTTTCACTCAGGTAAAAACAAACAACAACAACAAAACCCAAAACACTTAGAATGCATGCACAACAAGGGTTTTGTTTGTTTGGTGTTTTGAGATGGAGTTCCCTCTTGTTGTCCAGGCTGAGTGCAATGGCTCAATCCCGGCTCAGCACAGCCTCTGCCTCCTTGGGTTCAAACGATTCTCCTGTCTCAGCCTCCCGATTAGCTGGGATTACAGGCATGCGCCACCACGCCTGGCTAATTTTGTATTTTTACTAGAGTCAGGGTTTCTCCATGTTGGTCAGGCTGGTCTCTAACTCCCTACCTCAGGTGATCGGCCCATCTCAGCTTCCCAAAGTGCTGGGATTACAGGCCTGAACCACCTAGCCTGGCCTTTTATTTTTTCTTTTTAAGCCAGGCTCAGAACAGTTTTGTTCAAAGAAAATAATATAGCAGCTGAAAAAAAATAATTAAATTTGAGAGTTTAATACAAAAGCTAATGGTAGTAACAATGATGGAGGGAACTATACGTTCTTTGTCAAAGTATAATTTTCAAAATGTTAAAAACATGACCCTGATACAAATATATAATGTCAGTTTCAATTCATTAATAAAGGAACAAATGAGATGATAAAGTTGGTTGCAAAAGTATTTGAAGAATCAGGAATTTATAGTAAATTTTTAAATGTGAGCATACGTTTGCTTGGTTACATAAAAAAAAAAACTGGTTAATGTTTCGTGGAGCAATAAACCTTAAAACCCTGATATTTGGGACATCTCTCTTACTAGTCGTAAATCAACAAATTAACATGTAACTTCACACTGTCTGGGCTCCTGTCAAATACTAAATAGCCACATCAAACACAGGTGCAGGCTTCCACAGAATTAAATAATCCTTGAGTGAACCTTTTAGGCAAGACCTCAGTATGTTATTGATGAAACACGCCCCCTTCCCTCACTGCACACCTCCTCCATGAGCACATAACTTCCAAGTGTTGGGTGATTAACAAAGCAGATATCTAAGTTTTGGATCACAATCATAACAGAACTTTATAATTACACTACATTTTTCTGTCTCTCATACCAAAAACTACCTCCCCAGTCTCATGCATGCTATTACTGTCTTTCCACTTCTCTAGACTTAAATCTTTAGGCTGCTTGGGCTCCTACCTTTCCTGCTTTATCTCACTGGGTCCTATCTCTGCCATCTTCTTACTCAGTAGCTCTTTCCCTTTCCAATGTTACCCTTACAGCACCTCAGACTTTTAAAATCCTTCCTGTTCTGGATCTCCCTAGTGATCACAAGATCAAAAACTTTCACGCTAAAAACAACTCAGTGATAAAGGTGAACAGTAGGGTCAATCCTAAAAAGCAAACACAAATTTTGGGAGTTGGGGAAGAAGGAAAATGTGGGAAAGAAGTTAAGGATATGCAAACGTTAGATAGCTTATTGTATTAACTGTGTTATACCAACACAATTCCCACCCAGCAATGAGCCTCTCAGAAGTGCAAGATTCTGGGAAGGATGCAAGATTTGGCTTTCCTGGGCCAGTGTACTGATTCAGGATAGCATCAACCTGTTCCTATCAGTGGTATATCTTCTTGAATCATCCCTGTATTTAAAACCACCTTGAGGCCAGGCGCAGTGGCTCACGCCTGTAATCCCAGCACTTTGGGAGGCCAAGGCAGGTGGATCATGAGGTCAGGAGATCAATTGAGACCATCCTGGCCATAGTGAAACCCTGTCTCTATTAAAAAAAAAATACAAAAATTAGCTGGTTGTGGTGGTGTGCACCTGTAGTCCCAGCTATTTGGGAGGCTGAGGCAGGGGAATCACTTGCACTGGGAAGATGGAGGTTGGAGTGAGCCGAGATCGTGGCTCTGTACTGCAGCCTGGGCAACAGAGCAAGATTCCATCTCAAAAAAAAAAACAAAAACAAAAACAAAACAACACAAACTTTGAAAATTCTTGGCCTTCCAGAGTAGTTTCTTTGAGTGGTTGTGTTTATTTTACCACTCAGTTTTCATGGATATATAGTTATTAACCATTTGGCCCACTTATGCAGGCACATAAACATCACTGGCAAAAGCAAGTTGTAATATTTTTTAAAAAGTGGTTTTGAAGACGACATTTCTTTGGATTTCTTTCAGGATTGAAGACATGGAATGCATTTGCTGGGTGTAAATAGTTAAAGACATCCCTGCTTTCAACTGGTGTCAGTAAGTACAGAATTTATTTTTTAAAATAGATCAAAGAATTGGAAAGGGTGTGAGGCTTGAGGTTGGGAGACCTGGGTTGTCACCTGGAGAGACTCAAAGGTAGCTGTGTGGCCTATGCAGGCCAAAGAGAGGAAGTGATCCCTTCCTTGCATCGCACAGGGAGCAAGTGATTGAAATTCTTTGTGCGTGAAGTCGATGGAAAGTTGGGGCAATCATGGAAACCCACTCTCCCATTTCTCAGTGCATGGTTTCTTGGAATATTGCACATTATCTCTGGAGAAGGAATATCAAGGATTCTCCTGTACTTTATTTTTATATTAAATTTAAAAGATATCATTTAGAAAGCTGTGTTTTGACTGATTGGCAAAAGCTGTAGGAATAGGCAATGGCTGTGACCTCTAAACATTCAAATACACAATCTACTGGAGGCCACTACCCTATCCTTCTCCCCGTTAATCCTGAGAGATCCTCCCCTACCCCCAAGAGAATGATGGCTTTGAGCAATGGGACTGGAAAGAAGCTCATGGACTCAGTTCAGTCCATGAGTTTCCTAGACAGGAAACTATGTTCCAGGTGTATTTATAAGTCTTCGCCACCTGTGGGATGTCCAGCCCTGCAGCCGATTAATTCATTTGGAGAAGTTGTAGGCAGGGAATATTGAAGTGCTCAGTGATACACCCACAATCTCTGTAGCTTACATTCCCCATCCCCCTCACGATAGTCAATCCTGATGAGCATGTTTTGTATTTCCTAAAAGGAACATGCATATCCCCCATAGGTATAAGCTACTGGGATTGTGATTCTGGAAATTTGCTGAGCTCAAAGAACTGAGGCTGATTATCTGGGCTCCATAACAGTGAAATCCATCTCTGTTCTGTATTTTCTGCTATTTGATAACTTTCATATTGGAGATTCTGGGTTCTGGCTCTTGACCAAATTTTGGCACAAATGACATGAAGTCACCTCCTATCTCTGTGTTGCAACTATTAAAGTATATGGGATGCATACGCCATTAGAATTTATACAGATCAGCACATTATGGCTTGAGGGAGGGTGTCTGCGATCTTTAAGATTTCTCATGAATGGTGAGTGCAAGCTGTTTGTTACATAGAGAAATACTTTTCAAACTGTGATAAAGGGTCTTTCTTTAAAAAAAAGTCCAGTCCACTATGTCCTAACACTCTTACAATACAATAAAAATAAAAGAAAAATGAGGCCAGGCACAGTGGCTCACGCCTGTAATCCCAGCACTTTGGGCGGCCAAGGTAGGTGGATCATGAGGTCAGGAGTTCAAGACCAGCCTGGCCAACATGGTGAAACCCTGTCTCTACTAAAAATATAAAAATTAGCTGGGCGTGGTGGCGCACGCCTGTAGTCCCAGCTACTCAGGAGGCTAAGGCAGGAGAATTCCTTGAACCCGGGAGGTGGAAGTTGCAGTGAGCCAAGATTGCACCATTGCACTCTAGCCTGGGCAACAGAGTGAGACTCTGTCTCAGAAAAAAAAAAAGAAAAAGAAAAATGAAACAAAAATCTATACAAAATATAATTTGCTTTTATTAGGCATAAAACTGTTCTTTCAATCTCTATGAATTCTGATTTTTTTTTTTTTTCCTCTCAACGTCAGTACTTGTTGCAGACCGGTAATAAACGACTCATAGGCCAGCGCAATGGCCCATACTTGGAGAAGCTCTAGTTGAGAGAGTATGTAGGAAGGTTCCATCTTTTTTATAGTGTAGGGGAAAGTTGCCTCAAAGTTGTGAAGCCTGCTACCCTACCCATTCCCTCCAAGGGTTAGAACTCAAATACATAGTCTATTCTGTGCAACTACCATGCAGAAAGACATTGTTTATACAAATGAAATTGAGTTGAAGATTCTTGGATTCTCTTGGAATCTTTCATAAGAATGAAAATAAGTGGCTTTCACCATCCAGACAACCTTTATTTTCATTTATCCATTACAGTTCTTCTGGAGAACCTGATTCTTTTCCTAGCCAAATTTACGTTACCTTAAATTACCTTACCATGACAAATGGCTTAGGTCTGAGCACTGGAGCATCAGTTTAGTGGCCACTCAAATGAAGGAAGTGGGAATCATTTAAGTCAGCCTGTGCTTTCCAAGCATGCAATTTAAGAAGGTCACAAATTCAAATGTGTAAATATTATTTAAAACATAAAGAGATCTGTTTTACATTTTGGGGTACATGTGAAGAATGTGCAAGATTGTTGCATAGGTACATACATGGCAATGTGGTTTGCTTGCTGCCTTCCTCCCCAACACCTATATCTGGCATTTCTCCCCATGTTATCCCTCCCCAACTCCCCATTCCCCACTGTCCCTCCCCAAGTTCCCCCCAACAGACCCCAGTGTGTGATGCTACCCTCCGTGTGTCCATGTGTTCTCATTGTTCAACACTTGCCTATGAGTGAGAACATGCGGTGCTTGATTTTCTGTTCTTGTGTCAGTTTGCTGAGAATGATGGTTTCCAAGTTCAGCCATGTCCCTACAAAGGACACGAACTCATCAATTTTTATGGCTGCATAGTATTCCATGGTGTATATGTGCCACATTTTCCCTGTCCAGTCTCTCATCCATGGGCATTTGGGTTGGTTCCAGGTGTTTGCTATTGTAAACAGTGCTGCAATGAACATTCGTGTGCATGTGTCCTTACAACAGAACAATTTATAATCCTTTGGATATATACCCAGTAATGGGATTGCTGGGTCAAATGGAATTTCTATTTCTACGTTCTTGAGGAGTCACCACACTGTCTTCCATAATGGTTGAACTAATTTGCACTCCCACCAACAGTGTAAAAGTGTTCCTATTTCTCCACATCCTGTCCAGCATCTGTTGTCTACAAATTTTTAATGATTGTCATTCTAACTGGTGTGAGATGTTATCTCAATGTAGTTTTGATTTGCATTTCTTTAATGACCAGTGGCAATGAGCATTTTTTCATATGTTTGTTGGCCTCATATATGTCTTCTTTTGTAAAGTGTCTGTTCATATCCTTTGCCCACTTTTGAATGGGCTTGTTTTTTTTTCTTGTAAATCTGTTTTAGTTCTTTGTAGATTCTGGATATTAGCCCTTTGTCAGATGGGTAGCTTGCAAAAATTTTTTTCCCATTCTGTTGGTTGCCAGTTAACTTTAATGACTGTTTCTTTTACCATGCAGAAACTCTGGAGTTTAATTAGGTCTTATTTGTCTATTTTGGCTCTTGTTGCCAATGCTTTTGGTGTTCTAGTCTTGAAGTCCTTGCCTATGCCTATGTTCTCGATGGTTTTGCCTAGGTTTTCTTCTAGGGTTTTTATGGTGTTAGGTCTTATGTTTGTCTTTAATTCATCTGGAGTTAATTTTAGTGTGAGGTGTCAGGAAGGGGTCCAGTTTCTGCTTTCTGCACATGGCTAGCCAGTTTTCCCAACACTGCTTATTGAACAGGGAATCCTTTTCCCATTGCTTGTTTTTGTCAGGTTTGTCAAAGATCAAATGGTTGTAGATGTGTGGCATTGCCTCTGAGGCTTCTGTTCTGTTCCATTGGTCTATATCTCTGTTTTGGTACCAGTACTATAGTGTTTTGATTACTGTAGGCTTGTAGTATAGTTTGAAGTCCAGTAGTGTAATGCCTCCTGCTTTGTTCTTTTTGCTTAGAATAGACTTGGCTATGCGGGCTCTCTTTTGGTTCCCTATGAAGTTTAAGGTGTTGTTTTCCAGTTCTGTGAAGAAGGTCATTGGTAGCTTGATGGGGATAGCATTGAATCTATAAGTTACTTTGGGCAGTATGGCCATTTTCACGATATTGATTCTTCCTAACCATGAACATGGAATGTTTCTCCATCTGCTTGTGTCCTCTCTTATTTCATTGACCAGTGGTTTGTAGTTCTCCTTGAAGTGTCCTTTTACATTCTTTGTTAGTTGTATTCCTAGGTATTTTATTCTTTTTGTAGCAATTGTGAATGGCAGTTCATTCTTGATTTGGCTCTCTCTAAGTCTGTATTGATATATAGGAATGCTTGTGATTTTTGCACATTGATTTTGTATCCTAAGACTCTGCTGAAGTTGCTTATCAGTTTCAGGATATTTTGAGCTGAGACGATGGGGTCTTCTAAATATACAATCATGTCATCTGCAAATAGAGACAATTTGACTTCCTCCTTTCCTATTTGAATACCCTTTATTTCTTTTTCTTGCCTGATTGCTCTGGCTAAAACTTCCCATACTGTATTGAATAGGAGTGGTGAGAGAGGACATCCTTTTCTAGTGCCAGATTTCAAAGGGAATGCTTCCAGTTTTTGGCCATTCAGTATGACATTGGCTGTGGGTTTGTCATAAATAGCTATTATTATTTCGAGATATGTTCGGTCAGTACCTAGTTTATTGAGAGTTTTTAGCATAAAGGGCTGCTAAATTTTGTCAGAGGCCTTCTCTGCATCTATTGAGATAATCATGTGGTTTTTGTCTTTGGTTCTGTTTATGTGGTGAATTATGTCTATAGACTTTTGTATTTTGAACCAGCCTTGCCATCCCTGGGATGAAGCCTACTTGATCGTGTTGGATAAGCTTTTTGATATGCTGTTGCAATTGGTTTGCCAGTATTTTATTGAAGATTTTTGCATCTATGTTCATCATGGATATTGGCCTGAAGTTTTCTTTTCTTGTTGAGTCTCTGCCGGGTTTTGGTATCAGGATGATGTTGGTCTCATAAAATGATTTGGGAAGGATTCCCTCTTTTGGGATTGTTTGGAGTAGTTTCAGAAGGAGTGGTACCAGCTCCTCTTTGTATGTCTGGTAGAATTCGGCTGTAAACCCATCT
>NW_016107617.1:499399-595875 GCF_001604975.1 Cebus imitator
CTGAGGTTTGTGGCGCTTTTTTTTGTTTTTTCCCCTGGAATCTACTGTCCTGGTTCTCTGCTCAGTCCCCTTTTTGAGCCGGCGTAAGGGCGACTTCCCGTGGCTGCAATTGCCAGCCAAAAGGGCCCCCGGACCAGTGTATTTTGTACGGAGAACCGCGGCTCTGGGGCGCCAACAAAGCAGCCGCGCGGGGCAAAGCCGCGGCGCTGGCCGGCACAGCCGCGCTGGCCGAAACAGCCGCGCTGGTGACCGTGGAGCACCTCTGCCCGGGAATTTCCTAGTCTGTGGGCAATAAAAACGCGGCGTCCACTCACCCTCTGCGCTTTCACTGGGAGCTGCGATCCTGAGCTGTTCCTAAACGGCCATTTTGGATCCGGATCCTCCTTTCTTTTTTTATTAATCTGGCTAGTGGTCTATTTTGTTGATCTTTTCAAAAATCCAGCTCCTGGATTTATTGATTTTTTTTGAAGGGTTTTTTTTTTGTGTGTGTGTGTCTCTGTCTCCTTCAGTTCTGCTCTGATCTAAGTTATTTCTTGTCTTCTGCTAGGTTTTGAGTTTTTTTGATCTTGCTCCTATAGCTCTTTCAATTTTGATGATAGGGTGTCCATTTTAGATCTTTCCTTGCTTCTGATGTGGGCATTTATTGCTATATGTTTTCCTCTAGACACTGCTTTAAATGTGTCCCAGAGATTCTGGTATGTTGTGTCTTCATTCTCATTGGTTTACAAGGACATCTTTATCTCTGCCTTCATTTCGTTGTTTATCCAGTTAATAGTCAAGAGCCAGTTGTTCAATTTCCAGGAAGCTTGCAGTTCTGAGGTAGTTTCTGAATTCTGAGTTCTGACTTGATTGCACTGTGGTCTGAGAGACTGTTTATGATTTCCGTTCTTTTGCACTTGCTGAGCAGTGATTTACTTCCAATTATGTGGTCAGTTTTAGAGTAGGTGTGATGTGGTGCTAAGAAGAATGTATATTCTGTGGATTTGGGGTGGAGAGTTCTGTAAATGTCTATTAGGTTTGCTTGGTCCAGGTCTGAGTTCAAGTCCTGGATATCCTTGTTAATTTTCTGTCTCATTGATCTGTCTAATATTGACAGTGGAGTGTTCAAGTCTCCTACTATTATTGTGTGAGAGTCTAAGTCTCTTTGTAAGTCATTAAGAACTTGCTTTATGTATCTGGGTGCTCCTGTATTGGGTATGTATATAGGATCATTAGCTCTTCTTGTTGCATTGATCCTTTTACCATTATATAATGCCCTTCTTTTTCCCTTTTGATCTTTGTTGGTTTAACGTCTGTTTTATCAGAGACTAGGATTGCAACTCCTTGTCTTTTTTTGCTCTCCATTTGCTTAGTAAATCTTCCTCCATCCCTTTATTTTGAGCCTATGTGTATCCTTGCATGTGAGATGGGTTTCCTGGATACAGTGCACCAATGGGTTTTGGCTTTTTGTCCAATTTGCCTGTCTGTGTCTTTTGATTGGGGCATTTAGACCATTTACATTTAGGGTTAGTATTGTTATGTGTGAATGATCCTGCCATTTTGATGCTAGCTGGTTGTTTTGCCTGTTAGTTGATGCAGTTTCTTCATTGTGTCAATGCCGTTTACCATTTGGTACATTTTTGGAGTAGTTGGTACTGGTTGTTCCTTTCTATGTTTAGAGCTTCTTTCAGGAGCTCTTGTAAAGCAGAACTGGTGGTAATGAAATCTCTGAGTAATTGCTTGTTTGTAAAGGATTTTATTTCTCCTTCAGTTATGAAACTTAGTTTGGCTGGATATGGAATCCTAGGTTGAAAGTTCTTTGCTTTAAGGATGTTGAATATTGGCCCTCACTCTCTTCTGGCTTGTAGGGTTTCTGCTGAGATATCAGCTGTGAGTCTAATGGGCTTCCCTTTGTGGGTGACCCGATCTTTCTCTCTGGCTGTCCTTAGCATTTTCTCTTTCATTTCAACCCTGGTGAATCTGATGATTACGTGCCTTGGAGTTGATCTTCTCGAGGAATGTCTTTGTGGTGGTCTCTGTATTTCCTGGACTTCAATATTAGCCTGCCTTGCTAGGTTGGGGAAGTTTTCCTGGATAATATCCTGAAGAGTATTTCCCAGCTTGGATTCATTCTCTCCGTCACATTCAGGTACACCTATCAAACATAGATTAGGTCTTTTCACATCCTCCCATATTTCTTGGAGGTTTTGTTCATTTCTTTTTACTCTTTTTTTCTCTAATCTTGCCTTCTCGTTTAATTTCATTGAGTTGATCTTTGACCTCTGATATCCTTTCTTCTGCTTGATCAATTTGGCTACTGAAACTTGTGTATGCTTTGCGAAGTTCTTGTGTTGTGTTTTTCAGCTCCATCAGTTCATTTATGTTCCTCTCTAAGCTGTTTATTCTTGCTAGTATTTTGTCAAATCTTTTTTTCAAGGTTCTTAGTTTTTTTGCATTGGGTTAGAACATGTTCTTTTTGCTCAGAGAAGTTTGTGATCACCTACCTTCTGAAGCCTGTTTGTGTCAATTCATTATATTCATTGTCCATCTAGCCTTGTTCCCTTGCTGGTGAGGAGTTGTGATCCCTTGCTGGTGAGGAGTTGTGATCCCTTGGAGGAGGAGAGGCATTCTGATTTTGCATATTTTTATCCTTTTTGCTCTAGTTTCTTCCCATCTTTGTGGATTTATTTACCTGTGGTCTTTGTATTTGGTCACTTGCAGATGGGATCTCTGAGTGCATGTCCAGTTGTTGATGATGAAGTTATTTCTTTCTGTTTCTTTGTTTTCCTTTTAACAGTCAGGCCCCTCTGCTGTAGGACTGCTGGAGGTCCTCTCCAGACCCTGCTTGCCTGGGGCTCACCTGCAGTGGCTGCAGAACAGTAAGGGTTGCTGCCAGCTTCTTTTTCTGCTGTCTTTGTCCCAGAAGGATACCTGCCAGATGTCAGTCTGAGCACTCCTTTATGAGGTGACTCTTTTTATATATGGAGGTCGTGGAGCTACTTGAGGAGACAGTGTGTCGTTTATAGGCGCTCAGGTGCTGAGCTATGAGCTCCATTGTTCCATTCAGAGCTGCTCAGCAGGTATGTTGTCTGCTGCATCAGAACTCTTAACAGCCTTTTTTTTTCCCCCCAGGTGTTCTGTCCCAGGAAGGCAGGGCTTTATTTATAAGTTTCTGTCCTGCTGCTTCCTTTTTTCAGGGATGCCCTGCCCAGTGAGGAGGCAGCCTAGTCACTGTCTGTCAGGTGAGGTGTTGCTGAGCTGCTGTGGGCTTAGCCCACCTACTGTGTGAACTTCCCTGCCATCCTGTTTATAGGGGTGTAATTAAAACTGCCTCAGCAATGGCAACCCACCTCTGTAATGGTGGACTCTCTCTATAATGGCGGACTGCCGTATTTCAATTGCGTTTTGAATAAATACTGTTGTCAGAGAGGGCCATTTGTCTTATTGACTAATCTGTAGCTTTGTGCAAAGACGTATTTACTATCTGGGTCTGGACTGTGATACATAAGAATATTAGAAAGGATTATGTGTGCAGTTTGCATTTCTTATATAAAAAATGATGAGAAACAAAATAGCTTTTGTAACTGCCTAAATGCTATTATTATATGTAAGGGATAATAGATTTATATAGGATAATATTTTGTTAGGAATATTAGGTTTAGTAATAAATAACATCAAATGGCACTTCACAGTTTATAATGTACTTTCATAAGCATCATAATAAACTGCTAACATTTATTGAACACATCCTTGGGTCATATTCTGTATGAAGTGTTTATATGCATAATAACTCTAGCTTCTATACTTCATAACTCTATTAGGTAGGCAATATTAGTGTCCCCATTTTGCTAATGAGGAAATCAATGTACATACCAGGTTAAATAACTTGTTTAAGGTCACAAATTAGCATCACAACTTGAACCCTAGTTCATTTGACCCAGAGCTGAAAATTATACTTGCAATGCCTATGCTATAGCCAGAAAGTAGAAAGCAGAGAACCTCAAACTAATAGCCAGAGTAGATTCTAGTCTTTGTTACAGAGACTTTCTATTTGACCTTGAGCTTTTGAACTTGTGATTTCTCCTTTCACTTTCTTGGGCGGGGCACAGGTTGAGGTAGATGCTCTCCAGCATTTTGAGCTTTGTCATTGGTGATCTGAAGCCTGAGGTTGGCTTCTGCTCTGGTTCTGGGGGTGGTAGTGAAGCAGCATTGTTGTCTGAGTTAAATACTCAAGATCTGTTGTCTCACAACCACAGAAATCTAGGACGTGAACAGGCAAAAGAAAGAGAAAAGCTCTCTCGCTACAGAGAGGTCTCAGAGAAAATAAGTTGCCACTTCCACAGTGAAATGCAGAAGGTTTTATAGGTGAGCTTAAGCAGGTAGTGTCTGATTTATGTAAAGCACAAAAGGTTGGTCGGACCAGGTGTGTCATTTGGGTAGCATGTGAAAATCTGGCTCATCTTTTATCATGCAGATGGGTTCTTTACCTGGCTGGTGCCATGTTGCCTGTTTCTTAACTGTACATGTGGTGACAAAAAGGAAGATGATGCCTACATGTTGAATATGCCTGTCATCCAGGTAGCCCTTTTCTATTGGCACAGCTGTTGGCATTCCCCCATGAAAGCTTCCAGCTTGCCAGCTTGTTTATCTGTCTGCAGCTCTATTTCTCAGGCTGCTCTTTGTTAGAAAAGAAATGATTTTGGGGCTGCTTTTTTTTTTTTTTAATAGAGCACTGGACTAGTTCACATAGATCTGAGGAGGTTTTACTTTCTAACTCTTTTACCAAGAGCCTTGATCTTGGACAAGTAGCTTAACTACTCTTAATCTCAACTTTTTCATGTGTCAAATGATAACAACACCCACCTCAAGGAATTATCAGGAGGATAAATGAAAGAGCTTGCTAAAATAAAGGTTGATGACTTAAATTTGGTTTGACCCTTTTCAGAATAACACTTTACCCCCTGCCCTTCTCCCTTTCTCCTAAGCCCATAAGCAGGAATATGCAGGAGGTCTTGGGTAGCATGCTGGACTGATGTAGGGCCTGCACTTGCTCCTTCCTCTTTTATTTCCCAGTCTTTCCCCACACATCTCAGCAGGATCCTATTAATAGATGGAAATGAATATTCTTGAGATTAGGTAGATAATTGCTCCTTCCTCTTTAGTTCAGAAGCAGACTTATTTCTACAATGGAAACTTTTCCCCTTTGCCTTAAATGGCAAATTAAGAAGCTCGCAGGTGCTCTGATGAAAGATGACCTTGAATCTTCCATCCTTATGGTAGATATAACCTCTGAGGAGAGCCTTGGGAACATGACAGATACCTATATAGACTTCTAGGGCTTCAATACCCTCACAGGGTACCTTTCTACCACAGCAGATACGAGAAAGCCCAGATCCCCTTACTGAGGAAGGACTGATGCCTCACCATAAGGCAGTGTGGTCTAGCAAGTATTTGAAATCTGATGACAGACTCCCTGTATTCCAGTCCTGGTACTGCACTTAGGCTACTTACTTGACTTCCCTGTGCCTCAGTTTCTCATCTGTACAGTGCTGATAATGGTAGCTCCTTCATAGAGTCACAAAGAGAAATGTCTGATGTGTTAAACAACATGTGCTTTTGCTACTCAATATTTATACTAACATGAAGTAACCTATTTCCCTATTACTCTTGATACTTCAATAATATAATAGTAACATTATCAAGAATCAGAAAATTATGGCAAAGTAGAGTTTGTACAAGCTTTATTTGTGTTCCTCGAAGTTGTTTTAAAAGATGATTCTGGTTGATATGAGCACAGACTTTGTTTTTCTTAATTTTTAATTTATTGTACTTGGAAAAATTTAAATAATGTATCTAATCCATGAGTTCATGGGTTTGCTCTGGATGAGGCCAAAGTCTGGTGGAGGGAATATAAAGCCCAATTTGAGTGAGGAAGAATTTCCTTTGGAGGACTTCAGGTTATGAGATGTTCTTGATTGGGATTTATGGCTTTGTCAATTTTGAAAAGTACTTTGAGAAGAAAAATGCAATCTGTGTAGCTTAATTTTAGTTTCTGTTTCTGGTTCCCCCCCCGCCCCCCGCCACTTGGGCAGTGTTTCAATGACACTAAACAGATTCTTTTCCCAAGACTAGTTCTCAATTCGCTTAATGGTAAAAACACCTAAGTAGAATCCCCTTCATTGTTGCTAAAATCCTGTTTCTGAGGATAAACTGTCATTTCAAAGTGAAAAAAAATGCAGGCATGATTGACTGAAGGACACAGAAGGGCTTGGTGCAGTGTCATTCACATTTACTACTTGCTTTCTACCCATTTCCCAGAGGATGGCCCGATGGTGGGCTTGCTGTGATATGCTGGAGGAACAGTTGCTGAGAAAATTCATTGGTTGTCTCTTCTGAAGGCAGGGATATATAGAGAGAGCATGAGGTTGACAGGAGACCTGGGTTCTCTTTCCAGTTCTATCCCCTAAGTGTCTGACCTTGGGTGAATCACTCAAATCTCCTATGTGTCCATGCATAGATAGGAAGTGGAGCTAGCACAGAGTTCAGAGGCATCCAGGTGTTGTGTCTTAGATGGTAAAGTTCCGCCTCCCCACCAACCGCGCTGTGAAATGCTTTTGTTTCCCCTGTGCAATGCTGTGAGAAGAAATGTCACATGAAACATTTGGAAGCTTTCCTTCTGTTTGAAACTTGGAAGATCCTATGACTTTGGTCCTACTTAGCAAAAACACACTAGTGATGAGTACCCGTTGCCCATTTTAGACACTGCATCCTTGGTCCCCATCATTCCCATTGACTTACATGATTCATGTGCCACATCAACCTGGCCTCTTTAGTCATGTATGTTTGTGACTTCCAGAAATCTTTTTTGATTGATCAAATATTTTTGATCTACCTTCTTGGCTGCTTCAAGAATAGACTGAATTTGCCAGGTAATCATATTCTGGATAAATAAAACACTTGTATTAACTTTTCACAATTTTTCCATATACATAATATTGGTCTTCATAATGCCTATTAACTTTAAGATAAATTCAATTAGGTTCAGTGTACTTTAAAAAAATCTGTAATTTTTATGATGCTGGAGTTTTCACTTAAAAATGATTGTTTTGATGTAACTTTGAAATAAGATCCAAGTTTCTTTAATTATCTTAAATTATCAAAGGAATAATAAAAAACTTACAGAAAGTGGCAGGGGTAGGAGAAGCTCTGGAGCTCACTGTTATTTGCTAACGTATTGCGTCCCTGCTCTCTATCTTTGGGGAGTCTAGGAAAATATAATTGTTGGGGAGAAAGAGCATCAGGTAGGAGAAAAACCAAACAGATAAAGAAAAATAAAATGAGAAGCACTGATTCAATAATAGGACATTAAAAGAATATTATTCTACGACATATATGTGCTTCTCATTTTATATAATTATATACTGTATATTTTATATAGTTACATACAGTAGAGAGAGGTTTATTTTTAATTTTAATTGTAACAGGAAGCAAATATGGCATCCACCATGATTTTAACTCATTTCAAAGTTGTGAAATTTGCACAATATGCTATGTTACAGTTTTTTTCAGAAATATCTTTAACTGTTTTAGAATTTAGAAAAAGAGAGTTTAATATTTGCCGAACTCCATATGTTATGCAACTTTGTCTCAACTTCGTATAGTAACCCAATATAATGCTCTTGGGGTCTGTACTGCTGGGTGGAGAAAATCGCTGGATTGGGTGTCAAATTGGACCTGTCAAAACCCTGGCTCTAATACATGCAAGGGTCACAGAGACAGTAAGTTCCTAAGGCACATTGAGCATCAGTCTCCTCCTTTGTAAAAAGGGATAATATTGGGATTTACAAAGAAAGTTATGAAAACCAAATAAAACAATACTCCCAAATCACTTAACATAGTGTCTAGCATTAAAAACAAACAAAAACAAACAAAAAACAAAAAAAAAAAATCATTAGATGTTTTAAAATTGGGTCTAGACAATAATTATTAGGACTTTTATACTACTTCAATTCTCACAACTTGTAAGAAATCATCTTGTTCTATTTACATATATATTTTGACTATTTTTAAGTAACAAATGATATCTGTTCATGATTATTGCTTTCTCCTACCAGTAGTGCACCATCAAAATTTGTGAGCAGGTGTAGGTTACATTTATCCTCACATCTGAACAAGATTTTATCATATAATAGCCCCCACCTATTGTAGAAGTGAAATATTTTGCAGACACCCACTGCTAAGTAAGAGGTGCTGACCTGCCTGATCTCACACAGCTGTTAGAATATCCAAGTGGCAAGGTCAGGAACTAGAGACAGGCAGGATGTTTGTTTTGTTGAGGTTGTTGTTGAGGTTGCCTCTTAATACTAGTAAGCCCTTAGGCAATGGTGTGGTATCATGTAGGCAAAAGACCTGCCTGGCTGCATCTTCCACCTGCCGTCTCATTGTTACCATGTCCTATTATTTGGTATCATCCCAGTCTTGTGAATTGTTAGGAATAATTAAGCAATAGGTAGATCAGTATGCTATAGGTATGTAAACTGCTAACATCCTAAATCCAAAGCAATGAGAAGTACTTTAAGAAGTGAAAATTCAGCATGTGGTTGCTCTTCAGACTTACAAAGAGCATTTAGAAGTGAAGATTGCAGAGAAACCTCAGAAAATAACAAAGCCCATAAAATTCACTAGAGTGCAAATCAACACTTTTAACTTCAACCTTTCAAGTTACTCCTTGGTCTCCTACTCAATTTGATTCCTAAGTTGCTTAAAGAAGAAAAAGTTGGCCTGGTGCAGTGCCTCACGCCTGTAATCCCCAGCACTTTGGGAGGCCGAGGTGGGCAGATCACGAGGTCAAGAGATTGAAACCATCCTGGCCAACATGGTGAAAACCGCTCTCTACTAAATATACGAAAATTTATCGGACGTGGTGGCATGCACCTGTGGTCCCAGCTACTCAGGAGGCTGAAGTGGAAGAAGCGCTTGAATCCCAGGAGGTGGGGTTGCCGTGAGCCGAGATTGCGCCACTGCACTCCAGCCTGGCGACAGAGCAAGACTCCATCTCAAAGAAGAAGAAAAAGCAAGACTCCATCTCAAAGAAGAAGAAAGTACTTATAATGCACATCTGTATATTCTTTACGTAGATTCTACAATTAACTATTGTACTTGCTCTAGCAATGAAGATATTCTCTTATGAAAACTTATTGGTACTGTTCGCAATGGTGCTTCAACATTTTTCCGACTAAAAAAAAAAAAGTGCATCAGACTTATATAATGTCTATCCAAAAAGAGGTGGTTGGGTGGCTGGCAAGATGGCCAAATAGAGACAGCTCTGGTCTGCAGCTCTCAGCAAGATCAACACAGAAGGTGGGTGGTTTCTGCATTTCCAGCTGAGGTACCTGGCTCATCTCATTGGGACTGGTTAGAGTATGTGCAGCCCATGGAGGTTGAGCCAAAGCAGGGTGGGGTGTCACCTCACCTGGGAAGTGCAAAGGGTCAGAGAACTCCCTCCCTTAGCCAAGGGAAGTCCTGAGGGACTGTGCCATGAGGAATAGTGTACTCTGGCCCAGATACTATGCTTCTCCCAGGGTCTTCACAATCCAGAGATTAGGAGATTCCCTCTGGTGCCTATACCACCAGGGCCCTGGGTTTCAAACACTCAACTGGGTGGCATTTGGGCAGACATGGAGCTAGCTGCAGGAGTTTTTTTCATGCCCCAGTGGCACCTGGAATGCCAGCTAGACAGAACCATTCACTTCCCTGGAAAGGGGGCCGAAGCCAGGGAGTCAAGTGGTCTAGCTCAGTCAATCCCAACCCCGTGGAGCCCAGCAAGATAAGATCCACTGACTTGAAATTCTCTCTTGCCAGTATAGCAGTCTGAAGTTGACCTGGGTTGCTTGAGCTTGGTGGGGGAGGGACATCTGCCATTACTGAGGCTTGAGTAGGCGGTTTTCCCCTCACAGTGTAGACGAAGCCACTAGGAAGTTCAGACTGGGTGGAGCCCACTGCAGTGCCACAAAGCCACCGTACCCAGACTGCCTCTCTCGATTCTTTCTCCCTGGGTGGGGCATTGCTGAAAGAAAGGCAGCAGCTACAGTCAGTGCCTTATAGATCAAACTCCCATCTCCCTTGTACAGACCACCTGGGGGAAGGGACAGCTGTGGGTGCAGCTTCAACAGACTTAAACATTCCTGCCTGCTGGCTCTGAAGAGAGCAGCAGACCTCCTAGCACAGCACTTGAGCTCTGCTAAGGGACAGACTGCCTCCTCAAGTGGGTCCCTGATCCCCATGCCTCCTGACGGGGAGACATCTCCCAGTAGGGGTAGACATACCTCATACAGGAGAGCTCTGGCAGGCATCTGGCAGGTGCCGCTATGGGACAAAGCTTCCAGAGGAAGAAACACAGGCAGCAGTCTTTACTGTTCTGCAGCCTCCGCTAGTGATACCCAGGCAAACAGGGTCTGGAGTAGACCTCCAGAAAACTCCAGCAGACCTGCAGCAAGGGGCCTGTTAGAAGGAAAACTAACAAACAGAAAGGAATAACATCTACATGAACAAAATGAACGTCCAAGCAGATAAAAAGAAAATACAAAGAAGGGCATTACATAATAGTAAAGGGATAAATGCAACAAGAAGAGCTAACTATCCTAAATATATATGCACCAATTACAGGAGCATCCACATTCATAAAGGAAGTTCTTAGAGACCTACAAAGTGACTTAGACTCCTACACAATAATAGTGGGAGACTTTAACAGCCCACTGTCAATATTAGACAGATCAACAAGATAGAAAATTAATGAGGATATGCAGGACTTGAACTCAGCTCTGTACCAAGTGAACCTAATAGACATCTACAGAACTCTCCACCCTAACTCAACAGAATATACATTCTTCTCAGCACCATGTCGTACTTATTCTAAAATTGACCACATAATTGGAAGTAAAACACTCCTCAGCAAATGCAAAATAACAGAAATTGTAACAGTCTCTCAGACCACAGTGAAATGAAATTAGAACTCAGGATTAATAAATTAATTTTAAATCACACAACTATATGGAAACTGTGAACAACTTGTTCCTGAATGACTGCTATAAAGAAATTAAGGCAGAACTCAAATTATTTGAAACCAATGAGAACAAAGACACAATGTACCAGAATCTCTGGAACCTAGCTAAAATAGTGTTTAGAAGGAAATTTATAGCACTAAATGCCCACAAGAGAAAGTAGGAAAGATAAAATTGAGAGCCTAACATCACAATTAAAAGAACTAGAGGCTGGAGGCCATGGGACATGCCTATAATTCCAGTACTTTGGGAGGCAGAGGCAGGTGGATCATGAGGTCAAGAGATCGAGACCATCCTGGGCAACAGGGTGAAACCCTGTCTCTACTAAAAATACAAAAATTAGCGGGGTGTGGTGGTGTGCACCTGTAGTCCCAGCTACTCAGTAGGCTGAGATAGGAGAATCACTTTAGCTCGGGAGGCAGAGGTTGCAGTGGACTAAGATCACACCACTGCCCTCCAGCCTGGTGACAGGGCACGACTCCATCTCTAAAACAAAAAAAACACTGGAGAAGAAAGACCAAACAAATTCAAAAGCTAGCAGAAGACAAGAAATAACAAAGATCAGAACAGAACTGAAGCAGACAGAAATACCTTTTAGAAAAATCAAGGAACCCAGGAGTCGGTTTTTTAAAAAGGCTAACATAATAGTTGGACTGCTAACCAGACTAATAAAGAAGAAAAAATAGAGGAGTCAAATAGACACAAATTAAAAATGATAAAGGGAATATCACCACTGATCCCACAGAAATAGAAACTACCATCAGAGAATACTATAACAACCTCTACACAAATGAACTAGAAATCTAGAAGAAATGGATACATTCCTGGACACATACACCCTTCCAGGACTAAACCAGGAAGAAATCAAAACCCTGAATAGACCAATAACAAGTTCTGAAATTGAGGCAGACATGAATAGCTTGCCAACCGAAAAAGCCCAGGTACAGATTTACAACCAAATTCTACCAGAGGTACAAAGAGGAGTTGGTACCATTCCTTCTGAAACTAGTCCAAATGATAGAAAAAGAGGGACTCCTCCCTAACTCATTTTATGAGGCTGGCGTCATCCGAATAGCAAAATCTGGCAGACACACAACAACAAAATTCAGGCCAGTATCTCTGATGAACATCAATGCAAAAATCCCCAATAAAATACTGGCAAAACAAGTCTAGCAGCACATCAAAAAGCTTATCCACCATGATCAAGTTGGCTTTGTCCCTGGGTTGCAAGACTGGTTCAACATATACAAATCAATAAACATAAACCATCACATAAATGGAACCAATGACAAAAACTACATGATTATCTCAATAGATGCAGAAAAGACCTTCGATAAAGTTCAACAGTGCTTCATGCTAAAAACTCTCAATAAACTAGGTATTGAGGGAACATATCCCAAAATAATAAGAGCTATTTATAAAACCTACAGCCAATATCATACTGAATGGGCAAAAGCTGGAAGCATTCCCTTTGAAAACTGGCACAAGAAAAGGATGCCCTCTCTTACCACTCCTATTCAACATAGTATTGGATGTTGTAGCCAGGGCAGTCAGGTAAGAGAAAGAAAGAAAGCGTATTCAAATAGGAAGAAAGGAAGTCAAATTGTTTCTCTTTGCAGTTGACATGACCGTATATTTAGAAAACCCCATCGTCTCAGCCGAAAATCTCCTTAAGCTGATAAACAACTTCAGCAGTCTCTGGATGAAAAATCAATGCACAAAATATCACCAGCATTCCTATACACCAATAATAGACAAATAGAGAACCAAATCATGAGTGAACTCCCATCCACAATTGCTACAAAGAGTACAAAATACCTAGGAATACAAATCACAAGTGATCTGAAGGACCTTTTCAAGGAGAACTACAAATCACTGCTAAAGGAAATAAGAGAGGATGTAAACAGATGGGAAAACATTTGTTTTCAGAAGAATCAGTATCGTGAAAATAGCCATACTGCCCAAAGTAATTTATAGATTCAATGCTATCCCCAACAAGCTACTATAGACTTTCTTCACAGAATTAGAAAAAACTTTAAATTTCAGATAGAACCAAAAAAGAGCCCATATAGCCAAGACAATCCTAAGCAAAAAGAACAAAGCTGGAGGCCTCATACTTCCTGACTTCAAAGTACACTGCAAGGCTACAGCAACCAAAACAGCATGGTAATGGTACCAAAACAGATATATAGACCAATGGAACAGAACAGAGGCCTGAGAAATAATGCCACACATCTACAATCATCTGATATTTAACAAGCCTGACAAAAGCAATTGGGAAAGAATTCTCTAATAAACAGTGTTGGGAAAATTGGCTAACCATATGCAGAAAATTGAAATTAGATCCCTTCTTTACAACTTATACAAAAATTAACTCAAGATGGATTAAAGACTTAAATGTAAGACCTAAAACCATAAAAACCCTGGAAGAAAATCTAGGCAATACCATTCAGGACACAGACATAGGCAAAGACTTCAAGATTAAAACAGCAAAAGCAATGGCAACAAAAGCCAAAATTGACAAATGGGATCTAATTAAGCTAAAGAGTCTCTGCATAGCAAAGAAACTATTGTCAGAGTGAATAGGCAACCTACAGAACGTGAGAAAATTTTTGCAATCTGTCCATCTGACAAAGGGCTAATATCTAGAATATGCAAGGAACTTAAATTTACAAGAAAAACACAACCCCATCAAAAAATGGGTGCAGAATATGAACAGACACTTCTCAAAATATTTATTTGACCAAGAAATATATGAAAATAAGCTCATTATCACTGGTAATTAGAGAAATGTAAATCAAAACCACAATGAGATATCATTTCATGCCAGTTAGAATGGTAGTCATTTAAAAAGTCAGTAAGCAACAGATTCTGTAGAGGATGTGGAGAACTAGGAATGCTTTTACACTGTTGGTGGGAGTATAAATTAGTTCAACCATTGTGGAAGACAGTGTTGCAATTCCTCAAGAATCTAGAACCAGAAATACCATTTGACCCAGCAATCCCATTACTGGGTATATACCCAAAGGAATATAAATCATTCTACTATAAAGACACATACACATGTGTGTTTATTGCAGCACTGTTCCCAATAGCAAAAACTTGGAACAAACCCCAATGCCCATTGATGACAAACTGGATAAAGAAAATGTGACACATATACTATGGAATATTATGCAGCCATAAAAAGGATGAGTTCATGTCCTTTGCAGGGACATGGGTGAAGCTAGAAACCATCATTCTCTGCAAACTAACACAGGAACAGAAAACAAAACATGCATGTTCTCATAGGTGGAGTTGAACAATGAGAACACATGAACACAGGGAGGGGAACATTACACACCAGGGCCTGTTGTGGGGTAGGGAGCTAGGGGAGGGATAGCATTAGGAGAAATACCTAATGGAGATGATGGGTTGATGGGTGCAGCAAACCACCATGGCATGTGTATGCCTATGTAACCTGTACATTCTGCACATGTATCCCAGAACTTAAAGCATTTTTTTAAAAAAGAGGTGGTTGAATTATAGTATGCTTTGCTCATTGAATTTATGGAGGGATACCTAACCGAGGCCTACATCCTCTCTATACAGTGACCTCAAAAAAGATTAATTATTCAAATACCAGGCTTTCTGAGCTAACATTATGCTCACTGGCAGACCAGGCCTTTTCAAATTTTCACCTTGTGAAGTTAAACTTCTTTGTCAGATATAATTAGATAGTCATCTGCCATTTCCAGGGAAAAGCCAATTGATCAAGATGCTTAGCTTTATATATTTGCCAAAAATTGATAAATTTTTAAGTAACCTTTCATATGGCAAAGTACCAACCTATTTTTTTTTTCTTAGAAATACCTTCTTTGTAATAAGTTTGAACTGATAGCATTAATTTAATATCTCTTAAGAACACCACTATGATATTTAACAAAAAATTAAGTCCGCATTGTTGTTTAGAATGAATTAGAATTCATCAAATTGTAAAATGCAGCATCTGGTTTCAAAATAGTGAAACATAAATACTAAAACATTGTAAATAGGAGAATCATGAAGAAAAATAATTAACATGCCAAATGTTACTTAAAAGCAATGTCATTTATAATCAACTAGTTTAGCATCTCATTTTCAAAATAGTGAAAAAATATAAAAAATATAATCTAGGGAAACTTTATAGATGTGTTTCAATAGTCTATACTAAAATTAATAAATATCTAAATCCTTTAAATGCATTTATGAATATACATGAATATAAAAGTCCTAGGTCTACAAAATCACTATATATTCCAGATTTCCATTCTAGGCCAAAGGTAAACTTGATTTTCCTATGTAGCCTTCAAATTCTGTTTGACCATAGCTTTTACAGTGTCTTTGAGTGGTAGCTAGACTTGGCATAGAGTATTTTTTCTTTTGTTAAAGTAGCATAATCAGAATAAAGGAGACAAATCAAAGTGTCTTGTCTTCCCTTTATTATAACCCCTCCTTCAACTACTATTGTATCTTTCCTATTCTTTGCAGCCAACATGCATGAAATTGTCATTCTTTTGTCTCCATTTTCTCATCTTGCAATTACTTGTCAATCCACCATTAATCTGGTCTTTATATCCTAAAGATCACTGAATCTGGTCTTGATAATGCCAAATTTACTTGAACTTTGTGCAGCATTCGATGGTGTCAATGGCAAACTTTTTTTCTTAAAAAAAAAAAAAAAAAAAAACTTAAAAATTTTTTTGGGATTCCACATTGTTGCTTCACATGGGTTTTTCTCCTAATTGCATGCATTCCTTCCCATTCTTTTTCATAGATTCTGCCCAACGCTTCAGTGATGGTTTTCCTTATGAGCTCTGTGCTAGGCTGTCTTGTTAATCAACAATTATCATTGAATAAAGCCTTTAATTCTTTCTCTGCTCCTGGCATTCATTTCTAAATCACTAGCTCAGGCTTCTTTCTTCAACTTAAGACTTATATATTCCAAAGCAATATTGGCCATATCCACCTAGATATCTCCAGGCACCTGAAAGTCAGCATGTCCCAAATGAACTCTATTTTCCAGTTTCCCTCATCCAGAAATTATTCCCTCTCACTGCTTTCATATTCCAGTAAGTAACACTGTCCACCTCATAGGGGTCGTGTGATTCCCCATTATCTTTTTTTTTCTTTGAATAGATCATTCAGTTCTGTTAACTCTGTTCCCCACATGTATCTTAAACACTTATCTATTTTCATCATTGAAATTCCCAATATCCAACTGCTCCCCACCCGCCCACAACTCCATTACTAGTTAAATTGTTTTCAAACTATCTAGTTGATGTCTTCACGGGCCTCCAAACTATTCTACATATCGCATCCACTGAGTTTTTGCTAAAGTATGAATCCAACTACAATTCCCTCTGCTTATAAAATTCTTAGGAGAATGTTCATGGGTCTTGGGCATTTTTACAACGATGCTGTATGGTTTCACTCCTACCTACATTTCCAGATCCACTGCTCACTGTTGTCATTCTCTACCTCAACACCCCATATGCCACATGGTATTTATTCTAATAAACATTCTGAACATAGCTCACTTCCTCCAACCTACATGCCCTCTTTATCTTCTGGCCCTTTACACATTGTTTCTTTCTGCCTTAGCCATTCCCACCCAAACTAGCTGATTCTTGTTCATCCTTCAGTTCTTGCTTAGACATTGCTTGCTTTGGGATAATTTTTCTATGTAGCACATCTTTTTTATAATTCAAATTTGTGGAATACGCATGAAATTTTACTTCTCTCATTCAGTTCATTTTTTTTTATTTGTACAAATTTTCATTGATGGGGTACAGGTGAATTTTCTTACATGTATATAATGTGTAGTATCAAGTCAGAATATTTAGGGTGTTCATCACCTGAGTATAATACATTTTCACTAAGTATAGTTGCCCTACTCTGATATAAAACATGGAATTTATTATATCTTGCTGTTTGTGTCCATTAATTCACTTCAGCCTCTCCTCTCCATACACTCTTCCCAGTCTCTATTATCTATCTTTTCACTCTCTACTTCCATGTGATCAAATTTTTTAACTCTTACATATAGGTGAGAACTCAAGATATTTGTCTTTTGGGCCTGGCATTTTATTTAAGATAATGCCCTTCAGTTCATACATGTTGTTGCAAAATGAGATTATTTCATTCTTTTTTATTGCCGAGTATTACTCCATTGTGTATATATACCACATTTTCTGTATTCATCCATTGATGGGCATTTAGCTTGATTCCACATCTTTGCTATTGTGAATAGTGCTGCAATAAACATGCAAGTACAGGTATTTTTTTCATACATTGATGATTTGATTTCCTTTGAGTATATTTCCAGTAGTAAGATTGATGAATTAAATGATAATTCTGTTTTTAGATTTTTTGATAAATCTTCATATTGTTTCCCATAGTGTCTGTGAGTTTATATTCCCACCAAGAATATCATTTTCTGCACATTCTCACCAACATCTGTTATTTCGTTTTGTCTTTTTACCAACAGTCATTCTGAATAGCGTAAGATATTTCATTGTGGTTTTGATTTGCATTTCTCAGATTAATAATGTATTGCCCATTTTTTTCTTACACCTGTCATCATTTGTATGTTGTCTTGTGAATTTGTATGTTTGACCACTTTTAAATGGGTTTGTTTTTTTCCTGGTGAATTGACCTCCTTGTGTATTCTGAATATTAGCCCCTGTCTAATAAATAGTTGGCAAACATTTTCTCTCATTCAACAGGCTGTTACTTTACGCTGTTGATTATTTCCTTAGCTGTGAAGAAGCTTTTTAGTTTAATTCCCATTTGCCTATTTTGGTTTTAGTCGTCTGTGCTTTTGAAGTCTTAGTCATAAATTATTTAACTAGGCTAATGTCCAGGAGAGTTTTTCCCCCTAAGTTTTCTTCTAGTGTTTTTATAGTTTCAGGTGTTATCCTTAACTGTTCAGTCCATTTTGAGGTGATGTTTGTATATGGTGAAAAATAGCAGTTGACTTTTATTCTGTATGTGACTGTCCAGTTGTCACAGCATCACTTAATGAATAGTTTTCTTTCCCCAATTGGTAAAGTGTAAATTCTTGTCAGCTTGGTCAAATATCAGTTGACTGTAAATATATGGCTTTATTTATGGCTTCTTTATTTGGTTCCATTGGTCTACGTGTCTATTTTTATACCATGCATTTCGATTAGCCTTATAATATATTTTGAAATCAGATAGTGTGATGTCTCTAGCTTGGGTTCATTTTCTTCAGGCTTGCTTTGGCAATTTGGGCTCTTTTTAGTGCCATATGAATTTTAGGATTGGTTTTTCTAATTGTGTAAAGAACGAGGTTGGAATTTTCATAGGGATTGTATTGAATCTGTAGATTGCTTTGAGCAGTATGGTGATTTTAACAATATTCTTCTGATCCATGAGTGTAAGATATTTTTCCACTTGCTTACCTTATCTTCAATTTCTTTCATCAGTGCTCTACAGTATTTCTTATAGAGATCTCTCACCTCCTTTGTTAAATTCATTTATAGGTATTTAAATTTTTTGTCACTATTGTAAATGAAATTGCCTTCTTGAATTCTTTCTTGGCTAGATTACTATTGTTGTATAAAAACACTACTGATTTTTGTACACTGATTTTTGTATACTGCAACATTATTGAATATATCAAATCTAAAAGGTTTTAGGTGAAGTTGTTAGGTTTTTCAGATGTAAGATTATATCATCAGAAAAGAGATAATTTTACTTCATCTGTGCCAGTGTGGATACCTTTTATTTCTTTGTCTTCTCTGATTTCTCTAACTAGGACTTTCAGTACTATGTTGGAGAGGAGAAAAGAAAGTAGACATCCTTGGCTTGTTCCAGTTCTTAGAGAAAAGGCTTTCAGCTTTTTCAAGATTTTTCAACTGCATTTTGTATTTTCTTCTGTGAATTCTTCAGTTCCAGAATTTCTATTTTGTTCTTTAAAAAATCTAACTCTTTGACGCCTTTCTTAGTCATATCCTGAGTTATTTTTCTGACTTTTTTTGTATTTTTCAGAATTATCTTGTAGCTCATTGAGCTTGTTAAAATCAGTATCTTGAATTGCTTATCTGGGATATTGAAGATGTCTTTTGATTAAGATCTATTGCTGGAGAACAACTGTGTTTTTCTGGAGATGGCATATATCTTTGCTTTTTCATGTTTCCTGTGTCCTTATGTTGATAATGGTGCAACTGGTCCACCAATCATGTCTTCCTATTTTTGAATTTACTTTCCTAGTGGAGAACTTTCCTGAAAATGTATCTTTGGTGTTGGTTGGGTAGGGAACGTTTTGATTCTTGTGTGTGCATTAGTGTAGCCTCTGTATGATTTACTTGGCTGTAAACAGTGTTTGCTTTCTGTGACTTTTTCTCACAAGGTTAGGGGTCAGTTATTGGTAGAGGCTGTGAAGAAGCTGCACTGGAGACTAGGAAGAAAAGTGGGCCAGTTAACAGCCCTAAGTGGCAGCAGCAGTGGGCTTAGCATGACTATCTTTGTTCCGTAGGTTAGTGTACACTGGCACCCGGGTTGGCAGTTACTGGCAGGTGAATTCTTCGGCCTCCATGTGGTTTGCTTATATGTGAGTAGTGGCAACAGTGGGCCAGGCAAATGAGCAGGTTCTTGGGTAATTGAGCAAGTGTGATGTGGACAATGTCAATAACAGTGGTGGGATGACCCTCTGCTGTGGGCTGGTATTGGCAGTGGCTGTGGTGTGGGGTTGCAGTCACCACTCACAGCCCCAGTTAGCCACTGGCTCACCCATCCCAGCCTGTAGCAGATGTAGGTGCTGGTATGCACAGAGAGAAGACGGGCTTCCATTATCTTCTTGAGACCAAGCACAGAGGCTGCTCCACTCATGGGAGGGGATTTCACTTTTTACGTGCAAAGCCTAACACAGAGCTTCTGCTGCTGGTGATAGCAGGGCCACTTCTCATAGCTCCAGACAGGGAGCTCTTGAACTCTGAAAAGCACATGTCTTGGCTTCCTGCGTCCCAGAAGTTTGCCTTGGTGCACTGAACTGTCCGTTTCTCAAGGATGAGTACTCTCTGTGGGTTACAGCAGCAGTCCCCAATCTTTTTGCTACCAGGGACTGGACCGGCTTTAATAGAATACAGTTTTTTCAGAGACCATTGTGGAGTGGCTTTGGAATAAAACCATTCCACCTCAGATCATAAGGCATTTGCTAGATTCTTTTTTTTCCCCCCATTTATTTATTTTATTGCATTTTAGGTTTTGGGGTACATGTGAAGAACATGCAGAATTGTTGCATAGGTACACACGTGGCAGTGTGATTTGCTGCCTTCCTCCCCATCACCTACATCTGGCATGTCTCCCCTTGCTATCTCTCCCCAGCTCCCCACCCCCTACTGTCCCTCCCCTATTTCCCCCCAACTGACCCCAGTGTGTAGTGCTCCCCTCCCTGTGTCCATGTGTTCTCATTGTTCAACACCCGCCTATGAGTTAGAACATGCGGTGTTTGATCTGCTCTTCTGTCAGTTTGCTGAGAATGATGGTTTCCAGGTTCATCCATGTCCCTACAAAGGACCCAAACTCTTCGTTTTTGATGGCTGCATAATATTCCATGGTATATATGTGCCACATTTTCCCTATCCAGTCTATCGTCGATGGGCATTTGGGTTGGTTCCAGGTCTTTGCTATTGTAAACAGTGCTGCAATGAACATTCGTGTGCACGTGTCTTTATAGTAGAACGATTTGTAATCCTTTGGATATATACCCAGTAATGGGATTGCTGGGTCAAATGGAATTTCTATTTCTAGGTCCTTGAGGAATCGCCACACTGTCTTCCACAATGGTTGAACTAATTTACACTCCCACCAACAGTGCAAAAGTGTTCCTATTTCTCCACATCCTCTCCAGCATCTGCTGTCTCCAGATTTTTAATGATCGCCATTCTAACTGGCATGAGATGGTATCTCAATGTTGTTTTGATTTGAATTTCTCTGATGACCAGTGATGATGAGCATTTTTTCATGTGTTTGTTGGCTTCATGTATGTCTTCTTTTGTAAAGTGTCTGTTCATATCCTTTGCCCACTTTTGAATGGGCTTGTTAGTTTTTTTCTTGTAAATCTGTTTTAGTTCTTTGTAAATTCTGGATATCAGCCCTTTGTCAGATGGGTAAACTGCAAAAATTTTTTCCCATTCTGTTGGTTGCTGATTCACTCTAATGACTGTTTCTTGATTCTTATAAGGAAACTAGATCCCTTGCATGCACAGTTCACAATAGGGCTTGTGCTCCTATAAGAATCTAATCTGACAGGAGGTGGAGCTGAGGTAGTAATGTGAGTGATGGGGAGTGGCTATAATTACAGATGACACTTTGCTCTCTTGCCTGCCACTCACCTCCTGCTGTGCAGTCCAGTTCCTAACAGGCCATGAACTAGGCTGTACAGCCCAGTTCCTAACAGGTCAGTACCTGTCCACCGCCCAGGAGTTTGGGGACATCTGTGCTAGAGCACTGGGGACCCTGTAGCAACTTTGGGTCTGGCCAGCACTATGCTGCGAAGCCATTCCCGTGGATGCTGGGAAATGTCAGTGGGAGCACTCAGGAAGTGGATATATAGGGGCTGTGTTTCCCAGAACAGAATGTGGTCCAATGACAGCAGTGCTCCCAAAAATGGTGTCTTGCTACAGATGCTCAGGTCTCAGGGTAGGGGTGAGTGCATTGCATCAGCATAGGTTCTCTCTCTGGTACAATGCTTTCCTGGGGTCTCCAAATCATCACCCAAACTAGTGTTAGGGTTCCTATGGGTAGTGGAGCTCTCCTGTGGTTCAGTGCACTGCAGTGTATGGCAGAAATATGAACCACCAAAGCTCTCACTTACCCTCTCCTTGCAATACTTAGTCTATCTGGGCTCCCAGGCTGAGCTGGCTGCTCAGTTTCTTTTTCTCTTTCTTAGATATTTCCTATAAGTTAACTGTTATACTTTATTGTGCTCTCCTCAATGTTCTATTTGAAGTATGATTGTCTGTTTATAATTTTGTTTCCTCTTTCTGGAGAAGGTGGATATCTCATGTTTCTAGTCAGCCATCTTGGACCAGAATCCTTATGGTACATTTCTTCAATGTTTTTCTGTATATCCTTGCTTACAACACATCAAATTGTATGATGTTTCCCTGTTCCCTATCTGTTACTGTCTTCACAGGCCTCCAATCTATTCTATATATTGCATCCACTGAGTTTTTACTGAAGTACGAATCCAATTACAATTCCCTCTGCTTAAAAATTCTTCAGAGAACGTTCCTGGTTCTTAAGCATTTTAAAAACAACCCTGTATAATGTAACTCCTACCTAGTCTAACATTCAGTCAAACATTCTGGTAATAAATTTTAAGACAGCAACTGCTACCAATGCTTACTGAATGCTCTTTTCAAACAAGCCTCTGTTCTTGGTGCTTTATGTGTGAGGATTAAATGAATTAATTTAACAATTGTATATGGCAAGTTTAAATAATACTGTATTACAGATGAAACAGGCATAGAGCCAGTAAGTCAGTTCCCTGGGGTCTCATAGCTAGAAGTGGTAACACTAGTATTCACGCCCAGATAGCTGGACCTCAGGACCCATGGTTTCAACCTGTTAAGACTGGGGCCTCATCTGCCTTATTGCCACTTCCTTAGTATCTAGCATGGCTCCAAGTGCATAGTAGGAACTCAGTCAATAGTTAAAAGAATAAGTGAGTGATGGCTTGGGGCAGAGTGTTAAAGTCATCAGAATTTACATACACAAAATTACTGTACACCATTCCTGATATGTTCTTGTGTTACCAGGCTGCTAGGTAAAACATTCTTAAGCACCAGATACCACAGTCTCCTCTTGCTTCCTCCCAAAGCACATATTGCCCTGTAGGAAACTGGGCAACTCTGTGTGTTGGCGCTATTTCCTACCAAAATATGCTCTTATTGGAAAATCAATGAAACCAACTTTGATTTAATGAATCCCAAAAGGGATCCTCTCAGAATGCTTTTGGATAGTACCTAGAATCACTGGCAAGGGAAGGTTTGCAAAACAGGCCAGAACCAAGACATACTGGGAAAACAGGTGTGCATGTGATCCCTCTAAGTGACCAGTGTATGCATTCACTTAAAACTGCTGTTGCTGGCATCTTCTCCATTGACCCTTGTCCACCATAGGATACTCATGTGGCTGAGTCATCACAAGATTTTTGAACCTCCTGTTGCCATCACCCTGAAAATATCTTTATTGGTAATAGATACTTATGTTGATTCTTTAGAATTCATTGTCTTGTTCCAGTGCATGATTGGCTACTGTAATTCTCATGACTTTGCCCTGCTCTAGTCGCCCCCTCCCATATCCCACCTGCTACTGTTTGAAGATTCTTCAAATAAAGAATAATAATCTGGATGCCTGATCATCCCATTCTGCCCTCACCAAAATATATAGGTGGAGACTGTGAATTCTATAACGTTGCAAAGAGAAAATGGTAAATTGAAAGAAATTTTATACTGCTACCAATTCTTACTCATTCTCTTTTAAAGTCCAGGTATTTAGTCTGGAACAGTCCATTCTCAGTAACATGGGCTTGTACTGTAAAAGTGGTCCTGTCACTACTATATGTATATTAAGTAGCTTGTATATGTTAGACATGACTCTTGATGGCTGGTGGAAAGGAAAGACGGTGTTCCTGTTTCCATGGAGCTTGTATGGATCAATGAACAATGAAGTTCACTGTTAACTTTATTAGCCATGAGAAGTCAAGCAGTCTTATTAGAGTGCAGTTAAACCTCTCAGTGGAGTGTAGAGGGTTCTGAAATTCAGATGACTAGTTTAACAAAATACAATTCATTATATTTTGTTTAAAAAGATCCGGAGACAAGTTATTAGATTCAGTCAAAGACTCTAGAAGCTTATTTCTGGCTCCTTTGCTGTGAGGGAAGTAGCTCACTATCTCCTCAGCAGGCTAAAAGCCATTATGGCAGATGGTCCTGAGCTGCATGTGCCAGACACAGAACATGTGCCTGGGTGTTTGAACGTGGTGTTCCTCTTGTCTAAACAGCAATCTCCAGGTAGAGTATTTTCTGGTGCTCTCCAACAGAGGATGGGGGATAAGGAAGTGTCCATGGCAGTAGGTCTAGAAGTGTTTTTTCATTTCTGGTCCTCTGCAGGCAGGCTCACAGCGTGGTAAGCTCAAGGCGGAGTGAAGGGATAAACAGAATCCTTAGAAGCCCGTAGCAATTGGAGAACCCAGACACAATATCTGCTAGGCATATTTATTGGCAACTGATCTTCTGGCTGTCCCTGTATCTCTGGTTTGTGTCTTATCTGGGGTCAAACTAAGCATTTAAATCCCAAACCACTGCTCAATCACTGTTCATGCCTGACTTCTCAGCATTACCATGCAGCTTCTATTTTAAACCTGGTCTCTTGCCTGCTCCACTGGACCTGTACTACAAGACTTCATTTAATAATAAATTAAACTATTATTTTCTCTACAACATTATTGACTACTTCTGGTTCAGATTTCAGACTCAATTGTTTAATTTAAGCTCTTCACTTAACTATACTGAACTTTGGTCCACATGTATGAAATTGGAAGAAAAAATCTTTCTCATTGGCTTTTGAGAAGATGGAAATTAAGTAGGCATAAAAGCATTTGTAAATGATAAACTGCTTTCCAAATATTCATGTTGCAACTATTATTACTATTAATCATATGATGAAGGTGACATGATTTAGAGATAATATGAATAAAGAAGACGGTGAAAAAAACACAGAGCTCTAAGGGATGTGACATGATCACTCAGATTGCTGGGTTTATATGTGAGGATTAGATGAGGTTATTATTAAAACTAACCATAAATCTCTACTCTCATTTCAACTCTGGCTCTGGACAAGAGTCATTTAATCTCTGAGACTTCTTTTTCTCATTTATTTTTATTTCAATAGGTTTTTTGGGGAATAGGTGGTGTTTGGCTACATGAATAAGTTCTTTAGCGGTGATTTCTGAAATTTTGGTGCACCTATCACCTAAGCAGTAGACATTGTACCCAGTGTGTGGTCCTTTATCCCTCATCCCTTTCCCACCATCCCCCCTAAATCCCCAAAGTCCATTGTATCATTCCTATGCCTTTGCATCCTCAGAGCTTAGCCCCCACTTAGTAGTGAGAACATATGATGTTTGGTTTTCCATTCCTGAGTTGCTACACTTAGAATAATGGTCTCCAATTCCATCCAGATTGCTTCAAATGCCGTTATTTCAATCTTTTTATGGCTGAAGAGTGTTCCATGGTACGTATATACCGCATTTTCTTTATCAAATTGTTTATTGATGGGCATACGGGATGGTTTCCTATTTTTTGCAATTGCAAATTGCACTGCTGTAAATATGCATGTACAAGTATCTTTTTCTTACAATGACTTCTTTTCTTCTGGGTAGATACGGAAGAATGGGATTACTGGAACAAATTGTAGATCTATTTTTAGCTTTTTAAGGAATCTCCACACTGTTTTCCATAGTGATTATACTAGTTTACATTCTCACCAACAGTGTAAAAGTGTTGCCTTTTCATCACATTTCCCCCCTTGCCAGCAGCTATTATTTTTTGATTTTTTGGGTAGGAGTGTAGTGGTATTGCATAAAGATTTTGATTTGTGTTTTCCTGATAATTCATGACGTTAAGAATTTTTTCATGTATTTGTTGGCCATTTGTTTGTCTTCTTTTGAGAATTCTATTCATGTCCTTGGCGTACTTTTTCATGGGATTTTTTTTTTCTTGCTGATTTGACTTCCTATAGATTCTGGATATTAGACCTTTGTTAACTGTATGAATTGAAGATTTTCTTTCACTCTGGGATGTCTGTTAACTTTACTGATTATTTATTTCACTGTGCAGAAGCTTTTAATCAACTCCCATTTACTTTTGTTTTTGTTGCATTTGCTTTTGGGTTCGTGATCATCAAGTCTTTGACCAAGCCAATGTCTAGAAGGGATTTTCCAATGTTATCTTCTAAAATTGTTATGGTTTCTGGTCTTAGATTTAAGTCTTTGATTTATCTTGAGTTGACCTTTGTAGGGTGAGAGAGGAGGATCCAGTTTCATTCTTCTACATGTGACTTGCCAATTACCCCAGCACCATTTGTTGAATAGGATGTCCTGTCACCACTTTGTTTTTGTTTGCTTTGTTGAAGAACAGTGACTGTAAGTACTTGGCATTAATTTCTGGGTTCTGTATTCTATTCCATTGGTGGATATGCCTCTTTTTATACCAGGACCATGCTGTTTTGGTGACTGTGTTCTTATAGTGTACTTTGATATTGGGTAATATAATGTCTACAAATTTATTCTTTTTGCTTAGTCTTTCTTTGGCTATGTGAGCTCATTCTTGGTTCTGTATGAATTTTAAGATTGTTTTTTCTAGTTCTGTGAAGAATGATGGTGATATTTTTATGGGAATTGCATTGAATTTGTAGCTTGCTTTTGGCAGTATGGTTAGTTTCACCCTATTGATGCTACCCATTCCTGAGTGTGACATGTATTTCCACTTGTTTGTGTCATCTATGTTTCCTTTCCTTTTCTTTTTNGATGGAGTTTTGCTCTTTACACCTGGTCTCTTGCCTACTCCACTGGACCTGGAGTGCAGTGGTATGATCTCAGCTCACCGTAGCCTCTGCCTCCTGGGTTCCAGTGATTCTCCTGCCTCAGCTTCCTGAGTAGCTGGGATTACAGGTGTGTGCCACCACACTCAGCGAATTTTTTCTATTTTTAGTAGAGACAGGGTTTTGCCATGTTGGCTAGGCTGATCTTGAACTCCTGACCTCAGGTGACCCACCTGCCTCAGGCTTCCAAAGTGCTGAGATTACAGGCATGAGCCACCATGCCTGGCCATCGTCTCTGGTTTTTTTTGTTTTGTAGTTTTCCTGGTGGAGGTCTTTCAGTTCCTTGGTTAAGTATATTCCTAAGTATTTTTTCTTTTCTTTTCTTTTTTTTTTTTTGCAGCTATTTTAAAGGGTTTGAGTTCTCAATTTGATTCTCAGCTTGGTTGCTGTTGGTATACAGCAGAGTTGCTGATTTCTGTACATTAATTTTGTATCCTGAAACTTTGCTGCATTCATTTACCAACTCGAGGAGCTTTTTTGATGAGTCTTTAGGGTTTTCTAGGTGTACAGTCATGTTATCAGCAAACAATGAGAGTTTGATTTTCTCTTTACTAATTTGGATGCCCTTTATTTCTTTGTCTTGTCTAATTGCTCTGGCTAGGATTTCCAGTACTATGTTGAATAGAAGTGGTGAAAGTGGGCACCCTTGTCTTGTTCAAGTTCTCAAGGGGAATGCTTTCAACTTTGTCCCATTCAATGTAATGTTGGCTATGAGTTCGTCGATTTGTCATAGATGGCTTTTGTTACCTTAAGGTATGTCCCTTCTATGCCGATTTTGCTGAGGATTTTAATCATAAAGAAATGCTAGCTTTTGTCAAATGGTTTTTCTGTGTCTATTGAGATGATCATGTGATTTTTGTTTTTAATTTTGTTTGACATTTGACTTGCAGATAGTAAATCATCCTTGCATCTATGGTATAAAACCCATTTGATCATGCTGCATTATCTTTTTGATATGCTGTTGGATTTGGTAACCTAGAATTTCGTTGAGAATTTTTACATCTATGTTCATCAGGGATATTAGTCTATAGTATTCTTTTTTTTTAATATGTCCTTTCCTGATTTTGATATTAGAGCGATACTGCTTTCATAGCATGATTTAGGGAGGATTCCCTCTTTCTCTTTTGGAATTGTGTCAATAAGATTGATATCAATTCTTTAAATGTGTGATAGAATTCAGCTGTGAATCCATCTGGTCCTGAACTTTTTGGTTTTGGTAACTTAATCACTATTTCAATCTCACTGCTTGTTCATCTGTTTTGAGTTTCTATTTCTTTCTGGTTTAATCTAAGAGGATTGTATATTTCCAGGAATTTACCCATTCCCTCTAGGTTTTCTAGTCTGTGTGTGAAAAGGTGTTCATAGTATCTTTGAATGACATTTTATATTTCTGTGATATCAGTTGTATTAATAATACTTCCTGTTTTGTTTCTAATTGAGCTCATTTTGATCTTCTCTCTTTTTATTTGGTTAATCTTGTTATTGATCTATCAATTTTATTTATCTTTTCAAAGAACCAGCATTTTGTTTCTTTTATCTTTGTATTGTTTGCTTTTTCATTTATCTTTTGTATTGTTTTCTTGTTTCAATTTCATTAGTTCTGCTCTGATCTTGGTTATTTCTTTTCTTCTGCTAGGTTTTTTTTTCTTGTTTCTTTAGTTCCTTGAGGTGTGACCTTAAATTGTCTGTGTGCTCTTTCAGACTTTTTGATGTAGACATTAAATGCTATGAACTTTCCTCTTAGCACCACCTTTGCTGTATCCCAGAGGTTTTGATAGGTGGTATCGCTATTATCATTTAGTTCAAATAATTTTTACATTTCCATCTTGATTTCATTGTTGACCCAATGATCATTCAGGATCAGGATATTTAATTTTCATGTATTTGGCTGGTTTTGAGGGTTTCTTTTGGAGTTCATTTACAATTTTATTCCACTGTGGTCTGAGAGATTTCTTAATGTAATTTTGATTTTCTTAAAATTGTTGAGACTTCTTTTGTGACCTATGATATGGTCTGTCTTGGAGAATGTTCCCTGTGCTGATGAATAGAATGTGTATTTTATAGTTGTTGGGTAGAATGTTCTGTAAATATCTGTTAAGTTTATTTGTTCTAGGGTATAGTTCCCATTGTTTCTTTATTGACTTTCTGTCTTAATGATCTGTCTAGTGCTGTCAGTGGAGTACTGAAGTCCCCCACTATTTGTTGTGTTGCTGTTGATCTCACTTCTTAGGTCTAGTAGTAATTGTTTTATAAATTTGGGAGTTCCAGTGTTAGGTGTGTATATATTTAGAATTGTGATATTTTCCTGTTGGATAAATTATTTTATCATTACATAATGTCCCAGTTTGTCTTTTAAAACTGCTGTTGCTTTAACATTTTTTTGTTTGATATAAGAATAGCTACTCATGCTCAGTTTGGTGTCGATTTTCATGGAATATCTTTTTCCACCCCTTTACCTTAAGTTTATGTGAGCCCTTATATGTCAGATGAGTCTCTTGAAGACAGCAGATACTTAGATGGTGAGTTCTTATCCATTCTAACATTCGCTGTCTTTTAAGTGGAGCATTTAGGCCATTTATGTTCAATGTTAGTATTGAGATGTGAAGTACTATTCTATTCATCAAGCTATTTGTTGCCTTAGTACCCTGTTTTTTTTTCATTGTTATTATATTATGGGGCCTGTGAGATTTATGCTTAAAGGAGATTCTATATTGGTGCATTTTGAGGATTTGTTTCAAGATTTACAATTCCTTTTAGACATTTTTACAGTATTGGCTTGGTAGTGGCAAATTCTCTCAGCATGTTTGATAAAGACTGTGTCTTTCCTCCATTTATGAAGGTTAGTTTTGCTGAATACAAAATTCTTGACTGATAATTGTTTTGTTTAAGGAGACTAAATCTAGGATCTCAATCCTTTCTAGCTTGTATGGTTTCTGCTAAAAAATCTGCTGTTAATCTGATAGGTTTTACTTTGTAGGTTACCTGATGCTTTGCCTCACAGCTCTAAATATTATTTCCTTTACCTTGACTTTAGATAAGCTGATGACTATGTTCCTAAGCAATTATCTTTTTGGAATGAATTTCCCAGGTGTTCTTTGAGGCTCTTGTGTTTGAACATCTAGACCTCTAGCAAGACCAGAGTTTTTCCTCAGTTATTCCTTCAAATCTGTTTTCCAAACATTTAGATTTATCTTCTTCCTTGGGAACACCAATTATTCTTAGGTTTGGTTGTTTAACATAATCCCAAATTGTTTGGAGGCTTTGTTATTTTTTATTTTATTTTTTGAGATGGAGTCTCACTCTGTAGCCCAGGCTGCAGTGCAGCGGCATGATCTCAGCTCACTGCAACCTCTGCCTCCCTGGTCCTGGCTCAAGCAATTCTCCTACCTCAGCCTCCTAAATAGCTGGGATTACAGGCACAAGCCACCATGCCCAGCTAATTTTTGTATTTTTTAGTAGAGACGGGGTTTCACCATGTTGGCCAGTCTGGTCTTAAACTCTTGATCTCATGATCCACCCACCTCGGCCTC
The DNA here is from genome assembly GCF_001604975.1 of Cebus imitator. Lineage (NCBI taxonomy): Eukaryota > Metazoa > Chordata > Mammalia > Primates > Cebidae > Cebus > Cebus imitator. The sequence goes on from NW_016107617.1 coordinate 529,623, forward strand.
CCAAAGTACTGGAATTACAGACATGAGCCACCGTGCCCAGCCAACTTTGTTAATTTTTAAAAATTCTTTGTTCTTTGTCTTTGTATAATGAGTTAATTCAAAAGCTTTGTCTTTGAGCTCTGAAGTTCTTTCTTCTACTTGATCAATTTTATTGCTGAGACTTTCCAGTGCATCTTGCATTTCTCTAATTGTCAGCTTGATTTTCAAAAGTTATTTTTTTATTTAAGCTATTTCACTGGAGATTTTTCCATTCATATCATTTTTTTGATTTCTTAAAGTTGGACTTCACCTTTCTCTGGTGCCTCTTTGATTGGCTTAATAATCAACCTTCTGAATTCTTTTTCTGGCAATTCAGAGATTTCATCTTGGTTTGGATCTATTGCTAGTGAGCTAGTGTGATCTTTTGGGGATGTTAAAGAACCTTGTTTTGTCATATTACCAGAATTGTTTTCTGGTTCCTTCTCATTTGGGTAGACTATGTCAGAGGGAAGATCTGGGATTCAAGGGCTGCTGTTCAGATTCTTGTGTCCCACAGGGGTGCTCTTTTTATCTGGTGATCTCCCCTTTGCCCTAGGGATGGGCTTCCTGAGAACCCAGACTGCAATGATTGTTATTTCTCTTCTGGATCTAGCTACCCAGTGAAGCTACTGGGCTTTGGGCTGCTACTGGGGAGTGTCTGTAAAGAGTCTTGTGATGTGATTCATCTTCAGGTCTCTCAGCCTTGGATACCATCACCTACTCTGGTAGAGGTAGGAGGGGAATAAAGTGGACTCTCTGAGGGTCTTTAGTTGTATTTTTATGTGTGCTGGTTTTGTGTTGGGTGGCCTCCAGTAAGGAGGTGGCACTTTCAAGAGCACATCAGCTGTGATTGTATAGGGAGGATACAAGCTTGCCCTAGGGTCACCTTTGGATAAGCATTCAGGTTTCTCAGGTAGTAGGCAGGGTCAGAGATCTCCCAAAAGATAATGTTCTTCGTCTTCAGCTACCAGGGTGGGTAGAGAAAGACCATCAGGTGGGAGCAGGGTTAGACATGCCTGAGCTCAGACTCTCCTTGGGCAGAGCTTGCTGTGGCAGATGGGGATGTGGTTCATGAGCCAGTTCAATAATGTTCCTGGGGGGATTATGGCCATCTCTTCTGCATCACACAGGCTGCCAGGGAAGTGGGGAAAAGCTGGCAGCCACAGACCTCACCTAAGCTCATCTGACTCCCTCTCAGCCCATGCTCCCAGCCCCACCCAAAAGCACCGAGTTTATTTCTGGGCAGCTGATGAGCAGGGCTGACAACTTGCCACAGGCTACAAGCCTCCCACCTGAGAAAGCAAACTGACTCACAGTTCCTTGATGGCCCTATGGAGCCTGCAATGGCAATCTATCACCTTCAAAGGTCTGTGGATTCTCTTGGCTTTCCTGGTATGTTCCTGTGATAGTTCTTGCAGAAAACGTCGGCAATGTGGGTCTCCACGTGCTGCTCTGTCCCTCTGAATAGGAGCTGCAAGTTTGTCCTGCCTCCTATCTACCACTCTCCCTTCTTTTTCTCATTTTAATAAGGAAGAACAGAATATCTACTTTTAATCTCTGCTGAAGGAACTAACCAAGATAATTCACAGAATATGTCTGGCCTAGAATAGAATTTTAATAAATATAAAGTATTTTCACCTTCTAGTTTTATTTATCAGAGGGAAAAGCATTCCCAGAGTTTTCTGAGGGATCATGGCAGAGGTAGGCATATAACCTCATCTTATTTTATTTTTTAACTTTTAGTTTCAGGGTACATGCGCAGGTTTCTTATATAGTAGGTAAATTATGTGTTGTGAGGATTTGGTGTATAGAGCATTTCATTACCCCAGCAACAAGCATAGTAGGAAGATTTTTCTCACCCTCTTCCCACACTCCATCCTCAAGCAGGCAGAATGTCTGTTGTTCCCTTCTTTGTGTCCATGTGTACTCAATGTTTAGTTCCCATTTGTAAGTGAAAAAATGTGGCATTTGGTTTTCTTTTCCTGTGTTAACTCACTTAGAAAAATGGCCTACAGCTCCATCCATGTTGCTGAAAAGGACATGATCTCATTATTTTTGTATAACTGTAGAATTCCTTGATGTATATGTACCAAATTTTTTTTTATCAAGTCTACCATTGATAGGCATTTAGATTGATTCCATGTGATTGCTATTGTGAATAGTGCTGTGATGAACATACACGTGGATGTATGTTTATGGCAGAATGATTTACATCCCTTGGGGTATATACCCAACAATGAGATTATTGGGTCAAATGGTAAATCTATTTCAAGTTATTTGAGAACTTGCCACACGGCATTCTACAATGGCTGAAATAATTTACATTCCCACGGGCAGTGTATAAGTGTTCCCCTTTCTCACCAACCCTGACAGCATCTGTTGTTTTTTTACTTTTTAGTAGTAGCCGTTCTGACTAGTGTGTGATGGTATCTTCTTGTGGCATTGCCTTGTGTTTCTCTTTGCGGAAGATCAAATGGTTGTAGGGGTGTGGCATTATTTCTGGGCTCTCTATTCTGCTCCATTAGTTTCTGTATCTGTAGCCTTGTAGTATAGTTTAAAATTATGTAACATCATGCCTCCAGTTTTTTCGTTTCTGCACTATTTAATCACTTTTCTTTTTTTTTTTTGTTTGCTTCTATGTGAATCTTAAAATATTTCTAATTCTGTGAGGAAAGTCATTTGCAGTTTGATAGAAATAGTATTAAATCTTAAAATTGCTTAGGGCAGTATAGCCATTTTAACAATATTGATTCTTCCTATCCATGAGCATGAACTGTTTTTCACTTGTTCATGTTGTCTCTGATTTCTTTGAGCAGTGTTTTGTAATTCTTGTTGGAGAGATCTTTCACTTCCTTAGCTGCATTCCTAGGTATTACTTTTGTCGCTGCTATGAATCGGATTTTGCTTTTGATTTGGATTTCAGGTTGAATGTTGTTGTATAGGAATGCTACTGGGTTTGTACGTTGATTTTTGTGTGTGTGTGTGTGTGTGTGTGTGTGTGTATTCTCAAACTTTGCTGAAGTTGTTACATCAAGGAACTTTTGGGCAGAGACTATGGGGCTTTCTAGGTATAAAATCATATCATCTACAAACAGATAGTTTGCCTTCCTCTCTTCCTATTTGGATGCCTTTTATTTTTCTTTTGCATTATTGTTCTGGCCAGGACTTCTAGTACTATGTTGAACAAGAGTGATGAGAGTGGGTATTCTTGTCTTGTTCTGGTTCTCAAGGGGAATGCTTCGAGCTAAGACTTTGGCTGTGGGTTTATCATTTAGCTCTTGTTATTTTGAGCTATATTCCTTCAACGCCTAGTTTGGTGAGTGTTTTTAACATGAAGGGATGTTGAATTTTATCAAAGGCCTTTATGCATCTATTGTGATGATCATGTCCTTTTTGTTCTGTTTATATGATTAATCATACTTGTTGATTTGTGTATGTTGAACCAACCTTGCATCCCTAGATTAAAACCTACTCGATTGTGGTGGAATAGCTTTTTGATGTGCTGCTGAATTTGGTTTGCTGGTATTCTGTTAAGGATTTTTGCATTTGTGTTCATCAAAGATATTGGCCTGGAGTTTTCTTTTTTTGCTGTGTCTCTGCCAGGTTTTGGTGTCAGGATGATGCTGTCCTCATAGAATGAGTTAGGGAGGAGTTCTTCCTTTTCAATTTTTGGAATAGTTTTAGTAAATCTATTATCAGCTTTTCTTTGTACAGCTGGTGGAATTTGGCTGTGATTTCATCTGATCCTGGACTTTTTCTGGTTGGTAGGCTTTCTGTTACTGACTCGATTTTGAAATTCATTATTAGTCTGTTAAGGGATTCAGTTTCTTCCTGATTCAATCTTGGGAGGTTGCATGTTTCCAGGAATTTACCCATTTCCTATAGGTTTTCTAGTTTGTGTGCATAGAGGTGTTCATATTAGTTTCTGAGGTTTTTTTTTTTTTTTTTTCTATGTGGTCAGTGGTAATGGCCCCTCTGTCACTTCTGATAGTATCTATTTGGATTTATTAGTCTAGCTGGCAGTCTGCCAATCTTGTGTATTCTTTCAAAAAACTGGCTTTTTATTAATCTTTTGTATGGTTTTCACGTCTCAGTTTCTTTCAGTTCACCTTGATTTTGGTTATGTCTTTTCTTCTGCTGGCTTTGGGGTTAGTTTACACTTGTTGCTTTAGCTCCTCTAGGTGTGATACTTGCTTGCTAATTTGAGATTGTTCTTATTTTATTATGTGACCATTTAGTGCTATAAACAACTCTTTTAACATGGCTTTAGCTGTGGCCCAGAGATTCTGGTATGTTGTTTCTTTTTTCTCATTAGTTTCAAAAAACTTCTTGATTGCTGCCTTAATTTCAGTGTTTACCTAAATGTCATTCTGGTGCAGCTGGTTAAAAATTCCATGTAATTGTTTGATTTTGAATCATTTTATTAGTATTTATTTCTATTTTATTGTGCTGTGGTCCAAGAGTGTGGATAGTTTTATTTTTATTTTTTGAGATGGAGTCTTGCTTTGTCACCAGGCTGGAGTGCAGTGGCACAATCTCAGTTCACTGCAGCCTTTGCCTCTCAGATTCAAGTGATTCTCCTGCCTCAGCCTCCTCGAGTAACTGGGACTACAGGCACGTGCCACCACACCAGCTAATTTTTGTATTTTTAGTAGAGAGGGGGTTTCACTATGTTGGCCAGGATGGTCTTGATCTTTCAACCTTGTGATCTACTTGCCTTGGCCTCCCAAAGTGCTGAGATTACAGGTGTGAGCCACTGCTCCTGGCCTGATTTCATTTTTAAAAAATTTTCTGAGCATTGTTTTATCTCTGATTGTGTTGTCAATTTCACAGTATGTACCCTGTGCAGACGGGAAGATGTATATTCTGTTATTGGGGATGGAGAGCTCTGTAGATGTCTGTTAGGCTCATTTGGTCAAATATCAAGTTCAGGTCCTGAATATCTTTGTTAGATCATCAAGGCAGAAAACTAATACTGTCAGTAGGGCATTGAAGTCTCTTTATTTTGTGATTACCTAAGTCTCTTTGTGGGTCTCTAAGAACTTTATGAATCTGGGTGCTCCTGTGTTGATGCATATATATTTAGGATAGTTAGATCTTGTTGAACTGAACACTTTACCATTATGTAATGCCCTCCTTTGCCTTTATTGATTGTTGTTGGCTTAAAATTTGTTCTTTCCGAAATTAGAATAGAAACCTTTTTGTCCGTTTTTCATTTGCTTGGTAGATTTTTCTCCATCCCTTTACTTTGAGCCTATAGGTGTTGTTGCAAGTGAGGTGGGTTTCTTGTAGACAGCATACAGTTGGGTCTTGCTTCTTTATCCAACTTTCCACTCCCTGCCTTTTAATTGGGGCATTTAACCCACATACATTCAACGTTAATATTGTGCAGGTGTGATCCTGTCATTGTGTTTCTAGCTGGTTATTATACAGACTTGATTGTATGGTTGCTTTATAGTGTCAATGGTCTATGTACTTAAGTGTGTTTTTGTGGTGGCTGATCGTGATCTTTCCTTTCCACATTTAGCACACCCTTTAGGACTTCTTATAAGGACAGTCTGGTGGTAACAAACTACCTTAGCATATGCTTGGCTGAAAAGGATCTTATTTCTCCTTTGCTTATGAAACTTAGTTTCGCTGAATATGAAATTCCTGGTTGGAGTTTCTTTTCTTTAGTAATAATGAATATAGGCCCCAATCTCTTCTGGTTTATAGGTTTTTTGCTGAAAGGTCCACTGTTAGCATGATGAGGTTCCTTTTGTAGATAACATGCCCCTTCTGTCTAGCTGCCTTTAACATTTTTTCTTTCATTTCACTTAGAGAATCTGATGACTATGTGTCTTGGGGATGGTCGTCTTATATAGTACCACACAGGATTCTCTGCATTTCCTGGATTTGAGTGTTAGCTTCTCTAGCAAAGTTGGGAAAATTTTTATGGATGATATCCTCAAATATGTTTTGCAAGTTGCTTGCTTTCTGTCCCTCTCTTTCAGGGATGCCAATGAGTCATAGATTTGGTCTCTTCACCTAATCCTACATATCTTGGAGGTTTTATTCATTCTTTATTTTTTAAAATTTTTATCTGAGTTATTTCAGGGAACCAGTCTTCTAGGTCTAAAAGTCTTTCCTCAGATTGGTCAGTTCTGTTGTTAATACTTGCAGTTGTATTATGTAATTCTTTTATTTTATTGTACTTTAGGTTCTGGGGTACATGTGTAGATCATGCAGGATTGTTGCATAGGTACATACATGGCAAGGTGGTGTGCTGCCTCTATCCCCCTGTCATCTATATTTGGCATTTTTCCCCATGTTACCCTTCCCCAACCTGCCCATCCCCTGCTGTCCTTCCCCTAGCCCCCCACAACAGACCCCAGTGTGCAATGCTCCGCTTCCTGTGTCCATGAGTTCTCATTGTTCAACACTCGCCTGTGAGTGAGAACATGCGGTGTTTAAATTTCTGTTCTTGTGTCAATTTGCTGAGAATGATGGTTTCCAGATTCATCCATGTCCCTACAAAGAACACAAACTTATCGTTTTTTATGGCTGCATAGTATTCCATGGTGTATATGTGCCACATTTTCCCTGTCTAGTCTATCATCCATGGGCATTTGGGTTGGTTCCAGGTCTTTGCTACTGTAAACCGTGCTGCAATGAACATATGTGTGCATGTGTCTTTATAATAGAATGATTTATAATCCTTTGGGTATATACCCAGTAATGGGGTTGCTGGGTCAAATGGAATTTCTATTTCTAGGTCCCTGAGGAATCGCCACACTGTCTTCCACAATGGCTGAACTAATTTACACTCCCACCAACAGTGTAAAAGTGTTCCTATTTCTCCATATCCTCTCCAGCATGTGTTGTCTCCTGATTTTTTAATGATCACCATTCTAACTGGTATGAGATGGTATCTAAATGTGGTTTTGATTTGCATTTCTCTAATGACCAGTGATGATGGGTATATTTTCATATGTTTGTTGGCCTTCTAAATGTCTTCTTTTGAAAAGTCTGTGTTCATATCCTTCACCCACTTTTCAATGTGTTTGTTTGTTTGTTTCTTGTAAATCTGTTTTAGTTCTTTGTAGATTCAGGATATTAAACCATTCAGGCCATAGGCATAGGCAAGGACTTCATGACTAAAACACCAAAAGCATTGGCAACAAAAGCCGAAATAGACAAATGGGATCTAACTAAACTCCAGAGCTTCTGTACAGCAAAGAAACAATCATTAGAGTGAACTGGTATTTTGCAATTCTTAAGTGAGTTTTTCAGCTCTGTCAGATCAGTTTCCTTTGTTCTTAAAATGACTATATCATCTTTTATCTTCTGTATTGCTTTATTGTATTCCTTAGAGTCCTTGCATTGGGTTTTGATTTTCTCCAGAATGTTGATGATCTTTATTCCTGTTCCTATTCTGAATTAGATTTCTGACATTTCAGCCATTTCAGCCTGAATAAGGACCATTTTCAGTGAAGTGGTACAGTCATTTGAAGATCAGAAGATACTTTGGCTTTTTGAGTAGCCAGAGCTCTTGTGCTGGTTTATTCTTACCTGTGTGGGCTGATGTTCCTTCAGTCTTTGAAATTGCTTTCCTTTGAATGGATCTTCTTGCCTTTATCTTCTTTGTTGCCCTTGGGGGTTTGATTATGGTATAAGGTGGGTTCAGTCAACTGGCTTTAATTCTAACCTGTTCTTGGGTCTTGGAGGAGTCCTCTTTGATTACTGTCTCCATGACACTGCTACTTTTTTGGGGCGTGGTCCACAGGGCTCCCTTAGGTTAGGGGCCACAGTTGGCAGATGGGCTGTAACCATGCCAGATCAGTCCTATTCTGCTGTCCAAGTGCTTTTCAGGGAATACAGGGTTGTGCCTGCCCACAGAGTTTAGGCAGGAGTAGGGCTGCTAAACTGAAAGCTCTAGCAGTTGTAGCTTACCCAGCTATCAGCAACAAAGGTGGTTGGGGATTGCCCACACTGCCATACAGTTGCTTCTTGGGACACAGGAGGCTTCACCCACCTGTTGAATTCACATAAAATTGGGACCACTAGGCTGGAAACTCTAGCAGACATTGCCTGCTCGATTACCAGTAGCAGGGGTGGGTGGGGTCACCCCACCCTGCTGTCTGAGCACTTCTCAGAGGGACCAGAGAAATGTATCATCTGGCAGTGTCCACACAGCAGCAGTATTATTAGGCCAGAAGTTATAGAAAGTTTTATCTGCCTGGCCTGCGCAGAGGTTTCCTACCTTGCCACCCAGGCACTTTCTGGGACAGTAGGAGGCTGTGGCTGCCAGCTGAGTTCAAGCCAAAGTAGAACAGTTGGGCTGGAAGCTGGCAACAAGTCCTTTCTGGCAAGGGCATGGGGTGGAGCAATCCTGTTGTTCCCAGGCACTGTGACTGCAGCCTCTACTGAGGCTGTGGTGTCAGTGCTGTTCTCCTCTAGGGCCCAAGGCTTGTGGAGATGCTCTTGAACTTGAGTTGCCCCCACAGAATGTCCAGAGGGCTCTCTACCCCAGTCTAGAAGGAAGGGTGCAGGAGGGATGGGGGAATCTCTCATTCCCAGGAGAGGTTCCCAGACAGGTCCCTGTGGAGGGTGGGGATCTTTCATTCACTCACCCTTTCCTGCTTTTGAGGGGTTTTCCCAGCCCTGTGCTAAGCCTATATAAGCTGGTTCCCAGCCTAACTCCTCTAGGCTCTCTCTATTCCCCTGCTGCCTTGATGGAACCTGACGTAGTTTCTCAGATGATTGGCCTGCAGGGTCAGTGTTCGCCAGCCCTCTTGTTTCTTCTCTATGACAGTGGCATACCTAACTGCTTTTAGTACACCACCTTGGCCAAACCCCCACCTCATCTTTCTCCTTCCCCCTGCCTTTTTTTTGAGATTAAGTCAGACTGTCACCCAGGCTGGAGTGCAGTGGCACAATCTCAACTCACTGCAACTTCTACCTCCTGGGTTCAAAGGATTCTCCCACCTCAGCCTTCTGAGTAGCTGGGAATACAGATGTGTGCCACGATCCCCAGCTAATTTTTTTTTTTTTTTTTGAGACAGAATTTCACTCTTGTTACCCAGGCTGGAGTGCAATGGCACAATCTTGGCTCACCGCAACCTCCGCCTCCTGGGTTCAGGCAATTCTCCTGCCTCAACCTCCTGAGTAGCTGGGATTACAGGCATGCGCCACCATGCCCAGCTAATGTTTTGTGTTTTTAGTAGAGACAGGGCTTCACCATGTGGACCAGGATGGTCTTGATCTCTTGACCTCGTGATCCACCCGCCTCGGCCTCCCAAAGTGCTCGGATTACAGGCTTGAGCCACCGCGTCCGGCCATATTTTTAATACATAGTGCGTTTTGCCAAGGTGCCCAGGATGGTCTCGAACTTCAGAGCTCAAGAGATCTGCCCCCCTCAGCCTCCCAAAGTGCTGGGGTTACAGGTATGAGCCACTGTGCCAAGCCTTTCTTTTCCAAACATTATAGGAATTATCCGTCCCTAGTAAGCTGCTTGTAGATAAAAATAACTGCTCTTAGCATTATTAACAAATTCTTTTAAGGTAAACTCCATAAAGAAAGAACAATTAGATGTACAAACAAACATTGGCTCTTTCTATTTCACCACTATTTTTCCACATCTCCTGTAATACTCTTTCTAATTAACTGACAAATTATCTTGCTGTGTTTGAGTATAGACTTAGATATTTGTGATTATAAGACCCCTCAACTAGTCATATATAACTAGCCCTGAGTTCTGGCATTTTTCATAGGTTGCTAGTGGCACTTTCATTTTTCTTATGTAAATAAACTCAAGGCAGTTTAATGACATTTCCCTCCATCAGCTTAAAACAGGATGAAAGACACAATTCAATAGCTTCATCCCAATACCGAGGCTCCACACAATTTCCTGTTGCTATTTTGTGAAGACACTTTTATATGGTTTGGCTGCATCTTTCCACCCAAATCTCATCTCAAATTGTAATCCCCCAAGTGTTGAGAAAGGGACTTGGTAGGGGGTGATTAGTTTAGCGGGGTGGATTTCCCTCTTGCTGTTCTCATAATAGTAAGTTCTCATAAGATCTGATGGTTTCAAAATGCGGCACTTCCCTGCTTGCTTTCTCTCTCTCCTTCCTCCATGTAAGAAGATGCTTGCTTCTCTTTTGCCTTCTGCCATGATTGCAAGTTTCCTGAAGTCTTCCCTAGCCAAGCAGAACTCTGAGTCAATTAAAACTCTTTTCTTTAAAAATGACCCAGTCTCAGGTCATTTAAAGCAGTGTGAAAACAGACAAATACTGACTTCATTAACAATCTATTTCTTGTCATTTGTTCTCCCACCATCCCATGCATCTTCATTATAACTACTCTGTTCTTAAATACCCACATATCACAACTTTACTGCTTAAACATTGTTTTTTCTCAAGTTCCATGTGATTTATTTCTGCAGTAATGATAGGATTTGTGAATCTTTATTTTTTTTTAAATAAGTAGAATTTAAGAGAAAAATGAAAAGAAAACCATAAACATTTTTGAACCATCTGAGAATAAGCTACATATGATGTTTCATGCAATATGTTGAATACTTCAGCCCAAATTCTCCATGAACATTTTCCTTGTTATTATGGAATAATCATAGAATTACCATCAAAATCAAGAAATCAACATGCTTCGTTACTAACAGTCATTCAAGTTTTGCCAAATATCCCAGTAATGTCATTTATAGCCAAAGGAACCAATAAGAGTCACATTTGGCCCACAGTTTCATATTATTTTAGGCTCCTTCAATTTGGAACCGTTCTTAGTCTTACCTTGAAACTTCTTGAAGAGTGTAGTAGAGTTATTTTTTAAATAAAGTCCCTCAAGTTTATGTGATGTTTATTTAATGATTGAATACAGGGTATGCCTGTTTGGCAGAAATGCCACACAAATGACTCCTCATTCTTTTTGCATATTATCAGGGAGTATGTGATTTTAATTTGACTCATCAATAATCATGTTCATTCTAATCACTTAAAGTGGTGTTTGCCAGGTTTCTTTAGTATAACGTTTTTTTCCTTTGTGTATTTTATAAATACAATCATTCTTCAGTAACCCTGGGGGATTGGCTCCAGGACCACCTGTGAATACCAAAATCCATTGGTACTCAATTCCCTGATAGAAAATGGTGGAATGTTGGCTCATAACAAGCTTGTCCAAGCAGTAGCCCAGGATGCCTTTGAATGCAGCCCAACACAAATTCGTACACTTTCTCAGAACATTAATTTTTTTTTTTTTTGAAAATTTTCAGCTCATCAGCTCTCATTAGTGTTAATATATTTTATATGTGGCCCAAGACAATTATCTTGCAGTGTGGCCCAGGGAAGCCAAAAGATTGAACACCCTTGGGTTATAAGCTGTGCATATCTTCCCATATACTTTAAATCATATCTAGATTTCTTATAATACATAATATGTCAGGGTTACATAAATAGTTACATTGTATTGCTTAGGGAATAATGACAATATTTTTAAAGTCTGCATGTGTTTAGTACAAATGCAGACTTTTGTCTCCATTTTTTTTTTTTTCCTGAAAATTTTCAACTTGTGGTTGGTTGAAAACCGAGATGTGGAACCTATGGATACAGAGAACTGACTGTGTTTGGGGAAATTTATTTTGATGCTCAGATTGTCCCAGATTTGGTCTATGGGAATTACTTTGTTAGCTCCAACATCTAACATGTCTCCACCATTCTTTGAATACATCCTTGGATACCGTCACAGCAAGACGTTTCAAGTTCTTTGTGTACATTTTCTGTCCCAGGCCTAGAATTAGCTCTATCTAAAATTGCTGATTCTTTCCAGCAAATAATTGCTTTTGTAAACCAAGACACAGGTATAAGGTATGCTTATTGGTTCCAGGTTCTCACTGTGGACAGAGTTAAGGTATAGGTGGACATGTGTGTGAATACCGACATTTACATCTGTATTTCCCCATCTTTCTAATCTGTCAAACCATGAGTTACTATTATTCAGTTCCAATTGAACATCACAGTGTTCATTCTAGTTTTTCTCACTTTTTATGTTTGTAACTCCCTCCTTGAACAGTGAGAAACCTGGCTGCTGTGATCCTCTCCTCCATTTTCTTGGCATAGATTTCCTTCTTGGAGCCAGTCTTCCAAATCTTCTGGAGCACCACCTTTCTTATTTCCCTTGCACAGGCTTTGACCCTAATAACTTTTGAAAGAAGAGACAGAAAGGTAGGCAGGCTAGCTGACTTCTAGTGCATTTGTATGTCAGTATTTTGACGCATTGCATTATGGCAGATTTGACTATATGTATACAACTGACTCTTTCCATCTCTTTTTTACTTCCATGCTATAATTGGGGTAGAAGCACCTTAGAGCATCTTCTTCCCTTTTCCTTCTTGAATACTGGCTTTTGGATTTATACCAGGCATGAGTCACTTCTTTGGACTCTAATGTTGTTCTCTTCTTTGACATGCGGACATTCCCTTTATGCAGTATCTCATTTATTTTTCACGTCATAGATCTAATGATATCGCAACATCCCTCTTAGAACATTTAATAACTGCTCATTTAGGGTTTTCAAAGCTTCTCTTAGAAGTAGTTACTCTTTTTCAAATGACATCACAGGTGGAGGACCAATGTAAACCAAAGGCCTTTTCATAGCAAGGCAGGCTTCCTCAGACCATTCTGTGAAAACTGCCATCCATATGAAAAATACAGTTTGCTTTTCAGTTGTTCCACAGTTGCATGGCATTTGTTTATTCTTAATAACTGGCTCACAAAACACTTGTATCATTAGTCTATACATGGTCTGCATTTATTCATTTATTTATTCAATTTATTGCTTTTTAAAAATATTAAGTACCCACAAACTTACCACCCTAAACAAAAGCTTAACACCTTAACCTATATTAACCTTAGTCTCTTACCCCACTACATCCTTTTATTATTCCCAAACTAAAAATTCACTGTCCTAAATCTTTGTCAGTTGTTTGCCTTATTTTTATTAGCTTTAATGACTCTATATGTACTATTACAAAATATTATTTTATTGTCATTGCTTTTCACTTTATTATAAAAGATATGTAACTTTATTCACTTAATATTATATAGCTAAGATGCATCCAACTTGTATATCTCTTGTTCATTTGTTCTGACTGATGCATAATATTCTATTGGGTGAATACACCACAATGTATTCTGCCATTGAGAAGCGTTTGACTTATTTCTAATCTTTTCTCTTGTGAGCAGTGCTTGTATAAACATTTGTGATGTCTCCTCTTGTAAATGTGCAAGCATATGCTGGGTACTTATTTAGCCATGCAATCTTGATAGATAAGTAGCCTACTTGAATACAAGGTTTCTCAAAGTTGGCACTGCTGAAATTTGGGACAGATAATTCTTTGTCATGGGAGCTGTTGTGTGCATCATAGGATGTTTAGCCGCATGCCTGGCCTCTATACGCTAGATGCTGGTAGTGCCACCTCCAAGTTGTGACAAACAAAAATGACTCCAGACATCGCCACATACCCTGGGGCAGGAGTTGCGCATATCACAACTGGCTGAGAAAGAAGACTTTAAAGAATAAAGCTGAGGCAGCTTTACAAAGTGATTATAGCAGTTGATACACTTGCAAGGAATGTGAGTATATCCTATGTTTCTGTACTCTTTGTGACACTTAGTTTTGCTAGACTCCTATATTTTTGTCAATATTCTTTAGCGTGACAATTTATATTCCTAATCCTATGCGTAATTAGCCAACTTGTTCTCCTTTGATTCAATTAGCTCAATATACTTGTTTATTCATCCTGCAAATATTTGAGTAGGAACATCATGTCCAGTACTGGCTAGGCGTGAGATAAAGTAATAGCAGAAAACAATGCATGCCTGCTCCATGCAGTTCACACACCAGTGGAGGAAATAAGCATTAATTCATTTACCACACTGTTCAATAGGAAAAGATGAGAATGTAGTGCTGAAGATCTGTAATGGGGGAATTTGACCCAGACAGCAAAATTGGAAGCTCACAAGAGAATGGAAGAGCATGAGTGTTTCTGGTAGATAAGAGTGAGGGTGATTATTTTATGAGGTCTTACAGGAGATGGAGGGGAAGGCCAAACTATGTCCCTACATAGTTTGGGTCAAATTGAGAAGTTTGGTTGTTAGTATAAGAAACATGAGAGGCCTTTGTGCTAGTCTGCTCAGGCTGCTGTGATAGAAGAATACCACAGACTGTCAAAACAATGGAAACTTCTTTTTTTTAAGAGTTCTTAGGGTCCAAGATCACCTTGTTGGAATGGTTGGTTTTTGGTGAGGCCTGTTTCCTGCCTTGTAAATGGCTTTCTTCTTGCTGTGTCTTCACAAGGCCTTTCTTCTATGTGCACACACTCCTGGTATCTACTTATTCTTCTTATAAGGACACCAGTCCCTGTTGGATTAAGACTCCACCCTTATGAACTGTTTAGCCTGAATCACCTCCTTCAATCTCCTATCTCCAAATACAGTCACATTGGGATTGGGGCTTAAATACATGAATGGCTTCATTCATGTTTTAAAATTTATTCACTCACTAATTTATTCATTTAACAATTCAGTCATTCATTCAGTATCTACTAGGGAATAAGCACACTTTTAGATGCTGGGAATATAGCAGAGGTAAAAAAGCAGATAAAAATTCCTACCCTTGGAGGACAAACCAGGCTCCAAACCTGAGCAATGGTCTGTTAGTGATGTCCAGTCCCAGGTGGATGAGGTCAGTAGCTTCTCATTCTTTTATGCAGAATTTGAGAAGAAATAGAGCAAAGATGGTGATCGTGGTTCTGGAAGGAAAAGAATGCAGATTTATGAGAGGGAAAGATGTGGAAAGTGAGTCTGTCCTCGGAAGTCATCACACAGGGCGGCAACAACATGGTACCTGCCTAAGGGGTGACTTTAGTGAGATGAACTGTTTCTGCCTCCTGTGTTACTGAAGACACTAATCTATGAAAAGAGTGGGCCAGTCTAGCTGATCTCCAAGGCACTCCACCTCTTACAATTCCTCTCGTGATGTTGTGAACTACAGAAAATCGGCATACATAAACCCTTGCATTAACACAACAAGGGCCTAGGAGTCTTAGACAGTCATTAGTTATCCTAAATTTAAATATTTACTTCCCAATAACCAAACCACCAACTCACTTTCTTGATTGGTGCCCCTCCTCAGTCTTTCTCAGAATAAAAGTCAGATGAGAGTTGATTAAACATCTAACATTAAAACAATTAGGCTTAAAAAAAATGCTGCAATGATGTAATAAACAAGATAGGATGTATTTGAAATTCATTGAAGCATAAAACTAAATTAAGTAGATAAGTGCATATTTTTAATTTGAAGCTACATAAAGACTGCTATTTAGGCGTTAGTTCTTAAACAAAAGGCTGCTGTCAGGGTCCTAAGATAAATAGCATGTGTTCAGAGGTAAAATGAAGCCCCAAATTAGACAAATTTAAATAATCTAGACTGCTCAAAGAAGACATAAGTATGCATTTGCCTGCATTCCTTGGGGAGTGAGTTGAATGCCTGAAAGCTCTGAATAAAGAATGTTGACATTTTCTATCCATTCATGTTAACTCAGATGTAATTTAACGCTTCACCCCTCATATTTTAAATCTCCCCTTCTGTTTGTTTGCTTACTAATGTGGATTCCAAAATAATTCCTTCAAAAAATAAATAAAACAGAAAGCATTCTCTATAATAATTTAGGAGGAAGAATCTTTTCGTGAGTAAAATATATACCACAAATAACAGATCTTGTGAATCTCTTTCTTGATGTTTAACTGGTGTTGGGGATCTGTACTGTAGCACCTCATTAACATAGTTTTTCTACTTGATATTAATCACTGGGGATTGGTGCAGTTCCCCAAACTGACTTTCCTAGCCCCAAAAACATGATTGTTTCAGAAAAGATACTGACACTTCACATATGTACTCTGTGGGTGGTAAGGATAAGGTTATGTTGTAAAAAGTAATTGGAAGGCTGGGGTCTTGCAGATCATAAAATCTACTTAGGCTGATTGAGCAGAAAAAAACATTATTACAGAGAATTAGGTAGCTTACCAAATTTTCTGGAGGACCAGGAATCAAGCTCAGATCTAGGTAACCAACAACGTGTAGTCAAGAGAAATATCCAACCATCGCATAAAATGTTCTGACCCACTCCAGACTTTCACGTCACTTGGTACTAGTGTGAAGGAAGCCTGTCTTTAGAATGAAACCAAGTAGGAACAACTAGAGATGACAGGGAGAGAAAAGAGGAAGGGTTGAGGGATGGGGAATAAGAATCTGTTCTACAGACCCTCAATCCCAGCTCCAGTTCCAAAGGCATGTACCATCCTGGAACTCACGTTTCCCAGCTTAGAAACCCCATGGGAAAGAGTACCTCTTTCTCTGTAAACTGTATTTCAATCCCAGGGAAGCACTCTGATGGGCCCTACTTGAGTTATATGCCCATCCAGTTCAATCACTGCTACTGGAAGGTGGCCAATACCAAGTAGCTCTACCTGGATCACATGTCTTCCTTGGGGATGTGTGAGTGTGGTATTTTATGATTGACTGCTCCATTAAAGCCATATTTCATAGATTGTCTGCTGGTGGCTATCAATAGTACTGTATTTACATTCTCAGAGTATATTTTCCCCATCAGACTTTAATGGAGTACCTGTAATGCTTGTTCAAGATATTAACTGTGAGAAAAGTATACATTTCCTAATCCATTAATATCAAGTTTGGCCATTTGACTGTGGTACTTTTTTTCTGTGGAAGAATTAAAGTTTTCACTTCGTTGATACCAGATTTGGATCAAGAAAGAAATCTTGATTTTTGAAAGCCATTGGGGTATGGTAGTTTGTTACAGGAGCATAACTGAGCCTAAGCTAACTGACAGAGACAACTTCTTTTTTCAAACCTTTCTATATTAAACTCCTAGAAGAACTCTATTGGTTCTGCTGTCCAGACCTTGAACGAACCACCATCTTTGGGAAGTAGAAGAAAATAATTGGTCAGCTCAGGAGGACACTTGTGGATTCCTTTCACCAATGAGGAAGGCTTTAGTTGTTTGTGGGTGGGATGTGGAAAGGGCTCTGTTGACAGCAACAGAATTTATTGATGAAGGAGGGAAGTTACAAGATTTGTAATGGGAAAGGAAGCATTGGTGGCTAAAACTATATATACATTAGAATTTCTTCCTTTCTCATGTGTAAAATTCCAAAAATTTCCTCACCTCTGCCTCTCAGAGTTGCTAGATTCTCTCCACCTATTCACAAAAGGTCATAAACAGATTGTTAGTGAAATGGTTTTTTTTTTTTTTTTTTTTTTTTTTTTTTTTATATTTTTATTTTTTTTTTTTTTTTTTTTTTTTTTTTTTTTTTGGAATAGAAAGAGAAATACTATTTTGCTTGGGCTTGGCCTGTCCTGTATTAAAAAGGCAAAAGCTTATTTGTTCTTTCTCTTTCAGGAGGCCAGAGCTGTCCTACGTTCCACTTTTTGATTTATATCAAAGACTAAGGGACTGTTTCATCTTCTTTAATAAACAGGATCCTCATTCCCCATTTCAGGTCCCAGAAGGCTTGATAAAAGCTAAAGCTGCAACCTCAAAAAAAAAAAAAAACAACCAAAAAACACACAGCTGTGGATTCTTCCCTTCACCTCCATAAATATAACCCTGCTTTGTACACCTCCATAAATATAACCCTGCTTTGTACCCTGTCCTAGGTGTCTTTATCTTGCAGAAGCCCTGAGACTGGACCTACTTTGAGTAGGGAGTGTGTGCTATCAGCATACTTATGACCACCTTGCCTCTGTGGCAAACATTCCCTTAAACAATGTGCCTTATAGAAGACTGCCAGACTAATGTGGGACTACTAGTTTATGCTGGCATTTGTGGTCAGGGAGAAATTGCATGCTAGACCTATTGAAAACACAATTTTAATTAAAATCTGGGCCCTTGTGACATAGGACATAGGTTCATGTGACATAGTACGTGAACATACATCAACTGCTACTTTATATTGTTGAAGCCTTCAGGCTAACAAATGCATTTCCTTGGGAGTTGCCTTTGGGATTTTAAACCTGAATTGGATTATTGTTGGTAAAATGTAAATGTAGGCTTTTTCGCCTGCAATTTAGCCCGATGTATACAGCATAGGTCTGTTTTCCTAGCAGGGTCAAGCTTATTCTTAAGCAGAGGCGATTCAATGGCACAGAGTCCTTACTACCTTCCTATATGTAGTCTGGAGCTTGTTCCCCTTTAAGCCAGGTGGGCCCACAAGTGCTCACAGAAGGGCTGGGATGGAACAATTAAAAGATGGCATCATATTTTCTATTCTTACTGACGTTAATGTTCAATCCATATGGGAGCTAAGTTTTTTCTTGGACTGTGCTGTATTTCAACTTATTTTGTCTTCATTGGAGAGCAGAAATGTGGTAAGACAGGTTTTAACTTCTGCAAAATGGGAAATAGTCTAATTCCATGTGTGTTATACATGAGGAATCTGAGGTCTAGAAGGAGGAATTACTTGTGTGAGGTAGATCTGTGACTTAGTAATAGTCGAACTGGAGTAGGTATCCAGTTAGTTTGTCTCTTCTTTCTGCTTCACCAACATTCCCCAAAGTGTGGGCTTCCTATTACTGGTAATCCTATGGATTTGGAGGGTTCCATGTCAGAGGAAGAATTTTCTTTTCAGTTCTTTCAGGTTTTCAGACTCCACCAAGAATGATCTTAGTTCAAGGTCATAATTTATCTTTTGTGACTATTTACCAATTTTCATATAACAGAGACAGTGAGCATCATTAAATTCTGCTAAACAATATAGCTTTGTTTCTCTTTATTCTCAGGTATGTTTTCTGTATAAGCAATACTGCTTTTTATTTTCAATAGCTATATAGTGCTTTTGAAATTTTAAATAAAAATAAAATTTTAAAATAAGTATTTTAAAATAAGATTGTAAAATAAGATAAATTTTATTTATTTTAAAATAAAGCAAGTTGATATAAAGAAAAACATTAAGAAGTAGAGGTAGCGTGAAAATGTTAGTTTCCTCAGGGATCAAGTTTAGGAAACAGAGTTTTACTATATTGTCTTCAAATAGACTTCATAAATAATTGGCTATTAGTCCTTACCATTATGTATATGTGTATATATAGCCGTAAAGATATATAGATAAATTAAAACTTTCTTAGGCCACAGCCCCAATTTTTTCCTGATTGTATGAATTTCATCCAGGCTTTGCTCCTTTCATGGCAACCTCAAGGCCACTCATACGTAATTGCAGGAGAAATTTTAAGCAAACACATCAGCAACAAACAAACAAACAAAATAAAACAAAAAAAAATCCAATAAATAATGGTTTTGCCTACTTAAAAACATGTCCATGCTCATTGGAATGTAGAGAAAAGAAAATTTTGCGAGAACCTTGTTTCCCAAGATCTGCATTTGTATAACTGGGCTTGCCACCTCTTCGTAGCTCCCTCATCCATAATCTCATTGTGAAGAATGACTGAAATCAATGGTGTCCCCAGTAAGAAACCCTGCCTAACTTTCCTGAAGCTTTCAGTAATATTTACTCAGCCCCCAGGAAATAGAGAGCTGCTCAGCTGTGTTTGGTAGGAATGGAGTTTTAGATTGGCCTTTGTGATGGTAGTAGCACCAAGGCACAACTTTTTTTGAGTTAGAGTTTCACTCTTGTCACCCAGGCTGGAATGCAATGGCATGATCTTGGTTCACGGTAACCTCCACCTCCCAGGTTCAAGTGATTCTCCTGCCTCAGCCTCCCAAGTAGCTGGGATTACAGGTGCCACCACCACACCCAGCTAATTTTTGTGTGCATTTTTAGTAGAGATGGGGCTTCACCATGTTGGCCAGGCTGGCCTCAAACTCCTGACCTCAGGCGATCTATTTGCCTTGGCCTCCCAAAGTGGTGGGATTACAGGCATGAGCCCGTGCCTGGCCAAGGTCCAACTTCTAATAAAGCCCATGTAGCTATAATTTATGGCTGGAGTGCTTTACTGGTCACCATGCTCAGAGATGAGCACTTGGCACATGTTGTCTTGCATAATCCTCTCAATGTATTTATGAGAGCTCTATTCTTATTTTATAGCAGTGGAAATTAAGGATCCCCACTCATCATATTGTCTCTCCTTTTTTTCCAAAGACCATATTGCCACACTTAGATCATGGCTACAGTTGTTAGATTCTGTCCTAGGAATTTACCCATGACCCATATTTAGGCTAGTTAAATAGTTTATTAAACGCTTGCTAAGTTCAAGTGGGCTGGGAAAACAGACAGGTCTTCAAACCAAACTCTCAGTGACTGAGCTGTCCCAAGACACAGGAAAGTAAACAGATTCATCACAATACTGCTTGGGTATAATTTGGAGGAAGGAAGCCAAATTTGAACTTGATCTTGAGAGAAGATAGTGGATCAGGTAAAGAGAAAAGGAGGGGCAGTGAAGGTACAAATTGACTTTCTGTGTCCAACAGCCACAGTCACGCTGATAACAGCCGTTTGTTGAACGTCTACTACTTTTCGAACCTGGCACTAGGCACATCACATCTTTAACCTCATTCAAGACTTTAACTACTGTAAGGTAGTATGTCAGCCCAGTGTGCATTGCTATAACGCAGTACCTGAGGTTGAATAACTTAGAAAGAAGTTTATTTGACTCACAGTTCTACAGGCTGTACAGGCATGGCACCAGCATCTGCTTGGCTTCTGGTGAGGTCTCAGGAAGCTCTTACTTATGGAAGAAGGTAAAGAGGCAACAGGTGTGTTACATGGTGAAAGAGGGGTTAAGACAGAGAGGAAGAGGCGCAGGTCTCCTTTAAACAGCTTGATAGCCTCTAAACTCATTATCATGAAAAGGCCACCAAGCCATCATGACAGATCCACCACCATGATCCAAACACCTCCCACCAGGCCCCACCTCCAACACTGGGATCACATTTCAACATAGGATTGGAGGGGACAAATACCCAGGCCACATCAGGTATCTAGTAGCACACCCAATTTTTGAAGAGGAAAGTGATGATTGGATAATATAATCCAAAGGTGTCCTTTCATAAAGGAGACACACATAGGTGGCAGCAAGAAGCTAAAATCTGTGTCACCAAATGGTTGCTGATATGATTGAATGGGAATAACTTCTGGAATCCTGTGTTGAGAGGCATGGTGAGGTTGCGTCCAGTTCTCTAGAAGGGGATGTTGTAATAACCCTCAGTTTGGGAAGTGAAGAGTAATAATGTAAATCGTGTATGATCCCAGAGAAAAGTGACATTGTGAATGGCTCATGCAAGAACCATGAGGAACAAACCTCCCCTGCGAAGTTGGAAGAACGGAGCCTCCCATGAACTAATACCCCTTTCAGGCCTGACCATTTCGTGCTAACAGTTCTCTTCATCCACCAGTCAATCCCCCCTGCCCTCCATCTCCTTCTCCAATACATTCTCCCTATCTCCACCAGTTCATTCTTTCAAAAGTACTGCTTTGGCCAGGCATGATTATAGGTTCATGCATGTAATCCCAGCACTTTGGGAAGCTGAGGCAGGTGGATCACTTGAGGCCAGGAGTTTGAGACCAGCCTATCCAACATAGTGTATCTCTACTAAAAAAATACAAAAATTAGCCAGGCATGCGGTGGCACATGCCTGTAACTACAGCTGCTTGGGAGGCTGAGACAGGAGAATTGCTTGAACCCAGGAGGCGGAGGTTGTAGTGAGCTGAAATCATGCCACTGCACTCCAGCCTGGGCAACACAGTGAGGCTTCATCTCAAAACAAACCAAAAAGCACTGCTTTGAGCGTTTCACTTCCCATTGACTAAAACCTGGACTTACATCTTATGAGATGAATCCGTGGCCCTCTATTCTTTCACTGTGAAATGTATTTCTCTAGTAAGTTCTTCAGACATTGGCTGCTTCTGAACATCTTCCCCTCGCCCCCTGTCACCATAGAAACACTAAGTCAAGCAAGCCTTTTAAAAATAATTGTCTAATTTTCTCTTATTTCTAAGGAGGAGCTTTTGGTTGCACTTTGCCTTGATGTGACAGACATTATAACCTGTGATTGAATGTCTAATCAATTTATACTTACAATTCCTCGAAGGTAATTTCTGTGATATTGGCAAAGATAGAGAATTAATTTCTATTCATTAGTCAGGAACTTTGTGAACTGTATCTTTCTGACTAACTTCAACAAAATGAGCTGCTCACGTCTGAGGGGGCTGCCTTTGCTGTCCTGTTCTGCCCTGGTACAGCATAGGTAAATCTATCTAACTGAGAGGGACATTACAAAGAACAAGCTGGCCCACAGATTAAAGCGACAGTCTCCAAAGAACTTTGTCAGTAATAGGTGTGATGTTCTGATCTCCCTCTGTGCATCTCCTGTGACTTAATCCTTATTTGATTCCTGCCATGGTCACTTGCTGCTTTTCTCAGTTCTTTCTCTTGTGCATTCCCCCGCTTCATTATAAGGGACCTGACCCTTCAAGCTACCCTTTTAGCTTTGTTGTTATTGACAGCCTTTTTGTTGACTTAGCCAAAGATAGAACCAGCAGGATGTAGGAGGACGGGAAGGAACTGTGGCATTTCTTTCTCTCTCTCTCTCTCTCTCTCTCTCTCTCTCTCTCTCCCTCCCTCCTCTCCCCTCTCCCTCTCTCTCCCTCTCCCCAGGGCAGAACGTGCAGCAATAGCTGCTCAGATACTTTGGTTCCGTCTCCCACCAGCCACCCACTGCCTCTAAGGGTTGATGCCTTCCATGGTCCAGTGTCCACTGGAGATTTCCAGAGTCCACTGGAGATGCCCGCTCTTTGACTCCTCTAACACAGTCTCTTCCTTTGTCTCTGCGGTCCTTGATCTAGTGATAGCTTCCTCCAGATGCTGATCTGTAGATCGCAATCCCTTTCCACATCTGTTCTTCTTGCTCTGCAAAACATCGCAGTATCTTCATAGACAATCTTCTCTACTGTTACCTTGTGAGGGTTTTGCTTTCCTACCTGGATTTCCTGATGAATACAGTTTCAAATTCAGGAGGAGGAAGAATGGACTCTGGACACTTAATTGACCACCTATAACCCCATCAATATCTAATCCAAAATCCAGATCCGTCTGGTGTGATATGACATCATTGAGTAAATCCAATTATAATCCATTTATCATGCCCTAAAGGTGGGCCTGGAAAAATGGGTTGTATTAATGGTTTAAATCAAAATGTATACTTACACAAATAGTATGGGAGAACATTTTTGTAATCATGAGAAGAAGACCTATAAATCTTTATTTCGTTTTATAGCAGGTATTAAGACCCTGCAAAGGCAATGCTGGTCTCATGCATCATCTGTTTCTAGAAAGCAGCATGAGGCTAAGCACGAGGTGATGCAAAATATTCTCTTTGAGTAGATGATATAGTTCTGTGTGTCTACCTGTAACCTTCAGGTGTCACAATAATGAAACTTCAATGATAGCTTTGGAACAGAAAGATGAATGACACATTCCATTTGAGAGAAGAGAGGGGCATCCTTGACTTTCTAATAAGTCTTTTATCCTACATTTTAACGTATAATTCATGACACTTCTGAATGTATTCTTAATTTTTATACTGATTTGGCTTCACAGGTGCTAGCTGACATTTATTAGGCAATATTAGTTAGCATCTTCCTTGGTGCAATTGCTCAGTTTTATTCATCCATTGTGAATGAAATATAACTGTATATATGAATTTTGTGACACAGTGAGCATGTGGAGTTTGCCAGCCTCTGTACTAGCTCTGAAATGAATCAAATGCTTGCTCTCAGTGAACATTCTGTATTCTGGACATTTTATTCTTGCCGCCAAAATATTCATTCTTCATCAAACAGTACAGTCTTACGACAGCACTTTACTTTTCCTTCATAAAAATGTTACAGCATTTTTGAGGGGTATAAATTATTTTCCCAGGGTAGGCCCCAGAATCTGGGTTTGAATGATCAAATTAGAGGTCCACCAAGTCCTTCCTATGTCATGGTCAGGAAGTGTTCTTTAGCTCTCGGACTTTTCAAAGGTAATGAAAGGACTAGTTGCAAGTGACCAGACCCTTAGTAACTATTGTCATATATTATGTGATTATGATAATTATTTAGCTATATAAGAAATAACATTTTTACAAGTCCTTTTCAATAAAAGGTAGAGAAAGCCTTTGGCATACACCAAACTATCTTGGCCACATTTTTCTTTGTTTTCCATTGCTGTCCCTCTGCTGCTCCTTCACTGTGACATCATGCTATCCTTACCCTGTCTTCCATTCAGGAGCCACATTCCTGACTTGCAATCCTGCCCACCCTTCTTTTTCTTTATTTCTTTATTTCTTCTTAAAAAAAAAAAAAAAAAAGGGTACATGTACAGAATGTACAGGTTTGCTACGTAGAAATACATGTGCTATAGTGATTTGCTGGACGTATTTACCCATCCTCTAAATCCCCTTCCTTTACCCCTCAACCCCCAAAAGGCCCTGGTGTGTGTTATTCCCCTCTCTGTGTCCATGTGTTCTCGTTGTTCAACGCCCACTTATGAGTGAGAACATGTGGTGTTTGGTTTTCTGTTCCTGTGTTAGTTTGCTGAGGATGATGGCTTCCAGTTTCATCCATGTCCCTACAAAGGATATGATCTAGTTCGTTTTTGTGACTGCGTAGTATTCCATGGTATATATGTACCACATTTTCTTTATCCAGTCTATAATTGAGGGTCATTTGGGTTGGTTCCATGTCTTTGCTATAGTAAAGAGTGCTGCAAGAAACATATGTGTGCATATGTCTTTGCAGTAGAATGATTTCTATTCCTTTGGAATATATACCCAATAATGGGATTGCTGGGTCAAATGGTATTTCTGGTTCTAGAGCCTTGAGGAATTGCCACACTATCTTCCACAATGTCAACTCACCTTTTCTTAATCTCGTATTATTTATTTTCTCACAGCTCATTTTAAAGCAAATATTCTACTCATTTATATTGCTAGAAAGGTTTGCTTTTTTCCAGTTGTACCCTGAGAGGTGCTCCTGAGTATGCACATATTCTGTGGAAATGACTTTTCCTTCATTTTTTTATCTTGATTTTTAATTTAATTTTTATTTTCCTTAATACAATATTGCATATATTTCATGTGTATAACATCTTTTGATAACATATACATGGTGGAATTAACATATCCATAGTCTCACATAATTACCTGCTTTTTGTGGAAAAAGTACCTTGATATGGTTTGGGCATGTTCCCGCCCAAATTCTAGCTCCCATAGTTCTCACATGTTATTGGGGGGACCTGGTGGGAGATATTTGAGTCATGGGGGTGGTTTTCCCCATACTGTTCTTGTGGTGGTGAGTAAGTCTCATGAGATCTGATGGTTTTATAAGTGGTTTCCCCTTTCACTTGGCTCTCATTCTCTCTCGCCTGCTGCTGTGTTAAGACCACGTCTTCTGCCTTCCACCATGATTGTGAGGCCTCCCAAGCCATATAGAACCGTGGAATGTGGAGCAAGGAAGCCAGTCTGAGTCCCAGTGCTGAAGAACTTGGAGTCTGATGTTCAAGGGCAGGAAGCATTCAGTGTGGGAGAAAGATGTAGACTAGAAGACTAGACCAGTCTAGTCTTTTCACATTCTCCTGCCTGCTTTTATTCTGGCAGTGCTGGCAGCTGATTAGGTTGTGCCACCCAGATTGATGGTGGGTCTACCTTTCTTGATCCACTGACTGAAATGTTAATTTACTTTGGCAACACCCTCACAGACATACCCAGGAACAATGCTTTGCATCCTTCAATCCAATCAAGTTGACATTCAATATTAACCATTGCACCATACCCCTACCCCATGAGTTGTTCAAGATACCCACGTTAAAGGAATGGGTATGCACCCATTTATTGTGGTGAAAAGAGTAAGTTGAAATTGGGTCTGAGCTGCAAATGTGTTTCCCCCTCCTCACTGGGCAAAAGCAAGAGCACCAGGAAGCACATGGGATACTAATCATCCTATCTGGTGGCTGTAATTTACTGTAACCATGGCATGCCCATCACAGATCCACATGTACTGATAATGGTGCTACCTGGAGTTAGCTTGAAATTGGATTTGGGTTGCAAATGTGTTATCCCCCTCACGGGGCAAAAGCAAGAGCACCAGGAAAAACATGACATGTTATCATCCCATGTGGAGGTTGTAATTTACTGCAAGTATCGCATACCTATCAAAGATCCACATGTATTGATAATGGCATTACCTGGAGTTGGCTACTCTGCAGTCCTGGTGCCCAGTGTCTTTTATACCACACATGGACTTGTGGTTGAGTATGTTTACATGCCCATATGTGTGTGTGTATGGATGTATACACACATACATGTATGTAATATATACATATATCCACATATATAGAAAGATTTTCTGATATTTACCAAGTACCTACTCGATTGTGATGGTTACAGACAATTAGCAGTTTGGCCCACAAATATGTATTATGTACAATAAGCATCTGCTTTGTGCCAGGATTTGTTAGGTGATAGGGCCAGGAAGGGGACAAACAGGTCCCTGTTTTCTTGGCACTCACATTGTGGATGTGAATCAACCTTAACCTGGGAGAAATACAGGGCACGTTGATGGGACTATGTTTAGTGTACTTTTAATGGAAGCAAAAGATGTGTTTACAATATGAAATAAAAATGTAAAGAAAAGTTGTGGGAATTAGGACTGAACTGATTGGTTGGGAGTAGATATTGAAGAGTCTTGAATGGTGTGAGAATCACTGAAGGTTCTCTACTTTTAAATTGTTACTAATAGTATCCGTATTTTTAATATAACAAGGTCATGGAAATTGTAACATGGGCATTTTCTTGCTCTTAGATTGAAATTAACAAATCATTTTGACAACTGTCTAACTACATTTTATTCTTGAACAATAGCATATGCATCAATTTAGGCATATTTGCATAACATGAATATTTGTGATTTTTGTATTTCAAGTATACATTCAAATAGGAGGCAGAGTTCTCCATTAATTTGTCATTAGTAAAACAATGTGTTCTATGGTTGACCTTCCTGGAAATACCACTATAGACTTAATTTCTATTTAAATGAGACTTTAAAAAACCCTAAAACTGACATAATTTTGATAGAAAAATAAATTCATTCTTGTGAAATGAACTAAGTCTATTTTTTTTTCAGGATTATAACCAGCCAGTCAAGGCAGATTATTGATATATGAAGCATGGATTTAACTTAAAATTGTCAATATCAGAATACTAAAAGAAAAAAATCTAGGCCTTTCTCCTGCAAACTGTGCTTTATGAGCAGGAGAGTGACCTATTCAAAGCTCTCTCTTCCACATGATATAGTACTTCAAATATTTGAGAATAACTGTCATATCTCTTCAAAGCTGTAATGTCAAACTGAAACACACAGATTCACAAATTTAATCACTACCGCTTTGACTTATATATCCAAGGCACCACATCATTGACATAGGTCTTTGAGTATTATCTGTTGAGATGCTGGTCTTTCCAATGAATTCTCGTTCTCCACAGATTGCTCTTTCTACACATTTCTAGAATAGAATTTCTAGAATAGTGCCATGAAATCTTAGTCTAATTTCAAAGTTTCACCTTGTTCATAGGTTTCTTATGGATGAAGTACATTGCTTGTGCTTTTGAATAACCATGATTTGTAGCAGGGACATAGCATCTGTTTGGCAGGTTAAAAGTATATGAAGAGCACTAAGACCCTAGTCCCTAACTGTGGAGGGTTCAGAATCAGTTATTAACGAGCAAACATAGACTTTCAAAACAGGAGCAAGTAATGCTAATCAGGAAATATAAATACCAGCTTGTTTTGGTGAAAGCCTGATTGATTTCTCCCCAGGTGGGCAGAGGCAATTGGCCTGCAGTTTTCACACTGTATTTTGTTTGAATTGTTGAAGAAAAATAAAGTTGTTCATTGATTAGCATTTGAAAAACCAATTAGTACTTAGTTTGCTAGAAAGACAAAACAAGTGCAAGGTATCAGAACCAGATATAAGCATTTCCAGAACTAACAAGCTCTCCAAGACTAATAAACTGGCCCTAAAATATGGAAGAAACAGTGTTCAAATGTGAACTTGATTTCAGCCAGAGCTCAAAGGCCTGAGTTCTCACTTTGGGGGCCAATTTTGGACTCTTTTCATCATTTGGCTGTGGAGTTAATGCACTATGCATATATCTTTGGGAAACACAACAGTTTATTTGTTTTTATTATGTATTTTTCTATATCACCTTTCCTCCCCTAGTCTCTCTATCTTAGTAGAACATTGGTGAGAAAGTTGCCATGAATCTGGAAAAAACCTGGAAATCAGCAATTTCTAAAATATAACACATGAACACTAGTTCCAAGAGATTAAAAAGTTATGTGATGGAGAGTCTGTAAACAAGCGAATTTAAGAAGTACTGGGTTAAACATAGCTTACTAGAGAGCTTTGCTGAAAGACCTATAGAGAGCCCTTAAAATGTTAATGTAAATGGTGACTCTCAAAAAAGAATTTAGGGTTTTCCAAAACATTTGAAGCTTCTTAGAATACATGTGCCATCATCTTACGGGACCAGTGTTGCTAGGAAACTGTTTCAGGAAATGCTGTGCTATGTCCTGGATAATTTTAACTCGCCATGAAAAGTTTGGGAATGGGTAAAACGGACTGTCTTACATATATTTTTTCCTTCTCCTAGTCCTGTCTGTCTATCCATCTGTATATCCATGCATCCATTTATGCATTCATGAGTTCATCCATTCATATGTCTGTCCATCCAATAAACTACTGCACAAGGGGTTGAGATGACTTATTCTTGGGGCAGAGAAGAGGTAAAAGGAAGTTAGAAAACAAAACTAGGCCTAATCCTGATGGTATTCAGGACTTCTCTTTTGGAGGATCTGTCTGGTTATGCACAACTTTTGTTCCCTGAGAATATTAAGGTTTTTCTTGTTGTTTAAATTTAGATTAGAGATTCCTTTCTTAAAAATTATACTTTAAGTTCTGGGGTACAGGTACAGAACATGCAGGTTCGTTACATAGGCATACCCATGCCATGGTGGTTTGCTGCATCCATACCCCGTCATCTACATTAGGTATTTCTCCTACTGTTAGCCCTCCCCAACCCCTCACCCCCTGCTACCCCTCAACAAGCCCTGGTGTGTGATGTTCACCTCCCTGTGTCCATGATACCTTCTTGTAAGCACTATTGGCAGTGAAACTCTGAGCTGGGTGTGCCTGGAGAGAGGGCAGTCAGGGAGTCTACCTCTAGTCTCAGTGGTGTTTAATAAGCAATTTGAGAGCCAGATCCTGGGGGTCCAAAGGTGATGAAAACCCAGTCCTGGCTCAACTACCAGAGCCTGAGGCTGTCTATTGCCCAGGAAGCTGAGTTCAGCAGGGAAGTGAAAAGGAGCCAGAGAGAGACTCAGGGCATAAGTTGCCAGCATTTATTATTGTTTATGTGTGCATGTCAGATAAGAGCACAATGGCAGGAGACCCTTACCCTGTACGGGTGAGCAAGAATACATGTAAGGATGACATAGGAATCAATTTCCATATTCATTAGAAAACTCAGCTCCTAGATAGCACACCCAGAAAATAGACATGCATATTAATTCTTGAAATGAAACATTTTCAAGTGGATAATTTGGGAGCAATAAACCTGAAAGGACTCAAGGCTTGCAAAATGCAATACATTTGAAACTTCATTGTTATGAGCTTAAATAAATCAGTAAATAGGGATTGTTCCAACTGGCCCAAACCTGAATCCACTTGTCCAATCCAGGGGCTAAAGCAAAACTCCCCCATATTCACCCAAAGTTGGTTTACCCAAAGACAACTCTACTCTCACTCAAGAATGAGAAGAGTGGGACCCTCATGGGCCAGGATCATCATCTCCTATAAAAACAACACTCACTCTAGAATCAGTTGTGTTTTGTCATTACTTTTTTGATTAGGTTATTATAACTTGAGCTCTGTGTATTAATCAGTCCTCTCCAAAGAGTTTGTCTCTTGCTGAGTAGTTAATACTTCCGTGTCCTACTGAGATTTGGAAGAAATGCCATCTTTTGAGGCCCAATGAGTGCTGGGGACAAGGCAGCTTCAAAGGTTTCTAATTAAGGACAAATCTGACTCCAGGGTTTGGGTCTTGCAGATAGCACAGTGACTGTGACCTCTTCAGTATTTTAACGTTTTCAGAGCCCCAGGACCCCATATGGCATCTTAAAGTGGGCAATTGCCGACTTGATGTTTTTGCAGGGTTACCACGAAAACTACCTTTGCCCCTCCACAAATCTGCTGGCTGACTCTAATTCAATTATCCATATTCTCACTCACGGCTTTGATCCTAGAGAACATGAATATGTGCCAGGGCTTTGGATGGAGGTCTACCTATTAGTTCTTCATACTATAGTGTAAATGTGCTTCATAACACTTCTCCATGTCAGTGAACCCTCATTTGAAAAGTACATACTGATCTGTGCCAAGATACCTTATTAGGCACCTGGGGATATGTAAAGAACCAAACACATGTGCCCCCTGACTTCATAGGCCCTTCTATTTCAATGCTTTCGTGATCCTTTAAAACGGGTCAGCAAACTAGAACCTCTGGATCAAGTCCAGATGGCTGACTGTTTTTGTAATTGAATTTTATTGGAGCGTAGCCAGAATGATAAGAAACCATTTGTTTATGTATTTTCATGGATGCTTTTGCACTACAACAGCAGAGTTGAATCATGACAGAAAGAATAGTGCCTGCACAGCCTAATTTATTTATATAATATTTGGCCCTTTACAGAAAAGGCCTTCCAGCTCCTGCTTAACATTCCAGATCTGAGAACCCCATCCCAAGGTATTTTGAATGAGTTGATCTGCAGGTGTGTACCTGTTGGCACACATAAAGCCTCATGCCTGCAGACCTCTACTGTACACCTTCTTTCTGTGCAGTGATTCTCTAAATTCTCTATACCTGCCTTTAATTTTTCCTTCAGCAGCTTCTCCTCCCTAGCACTCTACTTCCTAGGGTGAATGTGCCCCAGCAGCTCATTGTCTGTCTTCCACAATTCTCCTTGGCATTTTATATGTCTTCTACTATCCTCCTGGTATTAAACTATTCCTTGATGATAACTCATAAATGCATTTTTAACCCTCTTGTCTTACAGTTTCCTCCCTATACTTCCGTTACCTAGATGAGAGGACCCTCTGAGCTCTTAGTATGTCTGAAATCAATTCCTCATCATTTCCCTTAAGCCAACTTATAGTTTCCAATTTTCTGTTACTGGTAACATCAGTCTCCCACTTTTAGATCTTAGTCATTCATAATAATGATCATATTTGTTTCAAATTTTACCTCTTGGTCCTGAAAAACAAATGTAGTTTCAATTGGAACCTAACTAAACAGCACCATATGAACATATGTGTGCATGTGTCTTTATAATAGAATGATGTATAATTCTTTGGGTATATACCCAGTAATGGGATTGCTGGGTCAAATGGGATTCTATTTCTAGGTCCTTGAGGAATTGCCACACTGTCTTCCACAATGGTTGAACTGACTTACACTCCCACCAACAGTGTAAAGGTGTTCCTATTTCTCCACATCCTCTCCAGCATCTGTTGTCTCCAGATTTTTTAATGATTGCCATTCTAACTGGCAAGAGATGGTATCTCAATGTGGTTTTGATGTGCATTTCTCTAATGACCAGTGGCAATGAGCATTTCTTCATATGTTTTTTGGCCTCATATATGTCTTCTTTTGTAAAGTGTCTGTTCATATCCTTCGCCCACTTTTGAATGGGCTTGTTTTTTTCTTGTAAATCTGTTTTAGTTCTTTGTATATTCTGGATATTAGCCCTTTGTCAGATGGGTAGATTGCAAAAATTTTTCCCATTCTGTTGGTTGTCAATTCACTCTAATGTCTGTTTCTTTTGCTGTGTAGAAGCTCTGGAGTTTAATTAGATCCCATTTGTCTATTTTGGCTTTTGTTGCCAATGCTTTTGGTGTTTTAGCCATGAAGTCCTTGCCTATGCCTATGTTCTGAATGGTTTTGCCTAGATTTTCTTCTAGGGTTTTTATGGTGTTAGGTCTTATGTTTAAGTCTTACAGACATTTTTAAAGAAACTTTTCCTAAGGAAAAAACAAGGAGGAAAGGAAATTGACCGTCAATAGGCATCTACAATAAGCTTGATGCTGTGCCAGCCACTTCTTCTACAAAAAGCACATAATCCTTCCAATAATGCTTTGTTAATTTTTATCATTTAATGAGAAAGCCAAGTCTCAGAGATTAAGTAACCTTGCCAAGTATCACATAGCTAGTGAATCATGGTCTGGGAGACAGAGGGCGCCCACCAGCCTGGGCTTCCGGGAGAATCCAGGCTGCTCCGGTTCTGACTGACTGACTTCTTGGTCTGCACCCCATGACAGTGTCCTGGGATTCTAGCTGCTTCTCATGTCCAGGAGGCCCCCTGGAAATTTGCCCAAACTGTAGATTTTGAATTTTGCTCTGGTGATGTGGCCAAAGGGAGACTCTAGAGGTGAGGTTTTGGGGCATCCTAGCTCTCTGTCCCCTGAGGGTCTGGAGCTGCTTCTGCCCCTCCCCTGACAGGGGCTCTCCCTGCAGGCGGCCAGTGATTTAGGCCTAGGAGGAGGCGCCTGACAGGCCCTGGGGGAGCCCGCCTTTCCTGGACTCCAGACGAACTTTGCTGTGAGAAGAAGCACTAGATCCAGATTTCACTTTTATTTCTCGTCCTCTTGTGGCATATAAGACACAGATTCTAATCTTTTAAAATATCTTGGTTTTATGGAATTGGTATATTGACTTGGTTTTGGCTAAAGTTTCTTTTTAAAAATATATATGAATCAAAACTGACTAAATTCAGTTAGCAGTGACTGTAATTTTAAGTGTTCTTGTCCCTCACTTGTTCTCCACTAGGACGTGATGATGATAATAGTTGAGTTTTATCAAATGGTATACTGTGTAGGCACCCTACCGACCACATTATATGAATGCATAGTTTTTATTTTCATTTTTATCCTGTAATGCTGGCTCTTTTAATACCTCCATTTGACAAATAAGGACACTGAAACTTGAGAGATTTAATAAGTGGCACACAGTTACATAGCAAGTAAGTGGTTGAGTGTAAACATGAGGGCTGATAGACGTTAGACTTTAACATTATCATCTGTTAAAGATATGCTGTTATATGTTTATTAACTAACACTTGTTTTGGAGGGAGGGCACCTTGTAGCACTTACCAACTTCTATGATATTTATAGCATTACTCAACATGGCTAATTTCCAGCTATCAATGTGATATCACTGGCTCACAGTAAATCTGAAAATTTAACAATCTGCTCTTAGGATCTTGCCTTAACTGGCTCTGCATCGCTCCAGAGATATGTACTATGTTGACTTATTAGGGAAATTTATTAATTTGCTTAGTGATTCAATATGCTAATAAGACAGAATATGCTTCAGTGCTATGTAGTTGGGTAATACTGGTGTGAACTGAGTTGGTTAGTCTTGGAGTGAACAATGGAAGACCTTTAGAGAGGTAGAAATGGTGTCCCAGGTACAGTCATGAGCCAGTGGGAGGTGTTCAGGAGACAGTAAGATCATACTGACCTGGAATAGAGAATGGCTTGGGAAGAAGAGTCTACAAAGAAGCCCATTCAACAGAGGAACATGTCATTTAGGGTCTTAAAGGGGTGGGTGGCTGAGATCTTCAGCTTCTGTGGTTGGTCTATGGAAGAGGTAGTGATACCCACCTAGGGCAAGCACCTCTGAGCATTGGCCTTTTATGTTTTCTGTGAACCACTTTGAGTGCTCAGATTTGCAGCTTCACTTTGAACCAAAATCTTCATTTTCACAGGGTTGCTTTTCATGCAGATATGAGAGATATACATTTGAAATTAACTTAAGGCCAAAACATTTTAAAGATGCTCAGTGCCTCAAATTTCAAAACAAATCCCTAAGTTGATTTATTTTTTTTTAACTATGGTTTTAAAATTTTAAGCCATCAGGATACAGAAAGTATAAATCATGTTAATGTTATTATCCCATGGTTGTACCACTTGAGTCACTGAAGTGGAGAGAACCCATTTCGTTTGTTAGAATTCTATGTATCATACTGTCATTTATAGTCTCTGAATTTTCTACAAATGATAATGATGTTTAAGTTAAAACTTCAGCAACTGTTAACATGGTCTTTTTTATACGTAATAACAATGTCATGTATGTGGTAGTATTAATTTCAGCCCTAGATAATACATCCATAGAGCTAGCAACCCTGGCCTGGAAATTGAATTTGGTAAATCAATATTCCATGGTGATACTTGAAGACCAAACAGTCTGCACAATATAAGAAATGTATTATAAGACAGTATAGCTTAGATGTCTATATAAATTGGCATGGCTAGTGAGGTTAAATGTCATATGTGGTAGTATTAATTTCAGCACTCGACAATATATCCATAGAACTAGCAACGCAAAACAATTCTGTTTTGTGGGGTTTTTTTTAACCCACAAAAACAAAATTGGACAAAAATGCAATCATAGCTACAGATTTATGCTCTGGGAAAATGTGTTCCTAATTTTACCTAATTATTAAACTATTTAATAACAAATATCAATTTTGCATTAGAGTTGTGAATTATGTGAGATCTTGGGGAATGCATGGCTCCTGTTGTGACAACCACATAGTTTTGTCAAGGGGGTGGTTCTGTGCCTTGTAGGAACCACTCTGTTACTCCGTAGAAATTTTGGAGCTTCCCCGCAGGTCGCATCTCTGCCAAGGAGAAGCTAATAAATGTGTGGCTCTATAATCTTTGCATATAAAACTTAGATGTCTATTATGAAAATGTTCATGGACTGTGACCATTCATTCTCTTCCTAAGATATGTTTCTTGCATAAATCTTCTGATACAAAGTTGTCTGCAAAGTGCCAGCGAAGAGCTGGGCTTCACACACAGTTTGCAAGCACCTGCTGCGAATGCAGTGCTGCTTTACCCACTGTGCTTCATGCTGGGAGAAACCAGTAGACAGCAGGACGTTGTAATTGTAAGGAACTTCTCTCCCTCTTTAAATTCCTGGCACTCTTAATTATTAAAAATGCATTGTTTTGGCTTGTTAAGAGCTACTAAAAAACAAAGAATTACCACTGCCCCAGACTGGGTGATAACCTCTTTGAGGACAAGGAGTCATTCATGTGTACATCTTTTTATCTGATCCAGCGTTTAGCATGATGCCTACTCAAATATTGACTACCTGATTGTTTTCTCTATTAGACATTATTCGCAAAAGGATTGCTTCCTGATACTTTTACTTCTTTACTTAAAAAATACTTCTTTAATAAAAAATCCAGATGTAAGGTTATTATGTAACATTTTATAGACATTCAACCTCACGCACTAGCTATACAGATTTATATAGACATCTAACCTATTTACAGATTGACCTGTTTACTCATTTGTAAGGTAAGGTGGTAAAGCTTAGTATTGTATGAGAGGCAAGTTGGTCTCCAGAGATGCCCTGTGGAGCTCCATCTGCTCAACATTTTTATGAGTCATGAGGATATGGAAGGTATTCTGATAAACACTGCAGAGGATGTGGAGCTGGATGGTGTGGATAATGTTGGAATGATAAATGCAGAAGACAGAATGATTGCAGCAGCTTGGAACAATGGGCTCAACATGCTAATTCTTCCTCTAAATATAAAGCCTTTAATGTCAAGTCTTCTATAATGGTGTGAAATGATTAAGAACAAGACGAGAAGTTCTGTCTTATCCTTAATAGTTTCAGAACAAGCTTCAAAATAGCCTCAATTGGTAAGACTTGGAAAAATTAGGCTACAAAGTCAAGGTATAATAGGGCTTCAACAAAAAGCTTCACTTCTGTGAGAACATCAGATCAAGGACATAGGATGTGACCAGATCAAGTTAATCTCTCTAAGACTGATGTCTTCACCTTTAAAGTGCAGATGGTCATCATAACCACAATTTTGTAATTAACTCCTATGAATCCTAAGTGCCTGCCACGTGCTTTGCTTTGCTTATCTCAGTAATCTTCACCAAAGCTCTGTGAGAGGTAAGTGCTGAAAGAATGTCCATTTTATGGATGATGAAGAAACTAAGGCTTAGAATATTTAGGTAATTACCCAATACCACACAGGTAGAGTTTGGACAAATATCCAGCTCCTTCTTTCTTACCTCAAAGCCTAAGCTATAAAGTACTATTCTCCATCACATTTCTCCCTAATGTTTAAAGCATAGAAGGATAAATGTGGCCATATATTCCTGGCATATGGTGCCTGTGTGCAACTGTAGAGTCAATACTAATATTATTCTCTCCTGTTCATTCCTTTCTACTTCCATAATGACAGAATTTTAGCCGAGCATGTACCTCTGGGGATTATTTTGAGTCTTCAAGGGTAGGTCCTTCTCACACACAGGAGCAATCTTTGCATGACTTTGCCTACCTAGCTTCATTCCTTTTCCTACTTCAACACATGTCATTTGCACCCGGCTCTGTTGGAGACTAGCTAGTAATTCAACAATAGCAGCAATACTCACCTCTACATGTTCATATTCAGGAGTTGCTGAAAACATCTGTGAGGGGTTTGAATTTGTGTTGCTGAAAACATCCCATGGAGGAAGCTAAAACCTCTCTGCCAATAGCTAAGTAAATGACCTCAAGAGAAAATATTTTTTTTTATTGCATTTTAGGTTTTGGGGTACATGTGAAGAACGTGCAAGATTGTTGCATAGGTACACAAATGGCAATGTGATTTTCTGCCTTCCTCCCCTTCACCTATATCTGGCATTTCTCCCCATGCTATCTCTCCCCAACTCCCCACCCCCACTGTCCCTCCCC
This sequence comes from Cebus imitator, assembly GCF_001604975.1. Taxonomy (NCBI): domain Eukaryota; kingdom Metazoa; phylum Chordata; class Mammalia; order Primates; family Cebidae; genus Cebus; species Cebus imitator. The sequence continues at coordinate 566,527 of NW_016107617.1, forward strand.
TATTTCCCCCCAACAGACCCCAGTGTGTAGTGCTCACCTCCCTGTGTCCATGTGTTCTCATTGTTCAACACGTACCTATGAGTGAAAACATGTGGTGTTTGATTTTCTGCTGTTGTGTCAGTTTGCTGAGAATGATGGCTTCCAGGTTCATCCATGTCCCTACGAAGGACGCGAACTCATTGTTTTTGATGGCTGCATAATACTCCATGGTGTATATGTGCCACATTTTCCCTGTCCAGTCTATCCAAAGGATTATAAATTGTTCTACCATAAGGACACATGCACATGAATGTTCATTGCAGCACTGTTTACAATAGCAAAGACCTGGAACCAACCCAAATAATTTGTTAATACCATGTAAAAGATGCAGTTTGAGTCATAGGCAGCATCATTGTCCCTACAAAGCAGAACAGCTTAACTCTGAGGAGTATCAACTCTGTTATTTTTTAATTTTTATTTTATTATATATAAATTTTTTTATATATTGTGTTTTAGGTTTTGGGGTACATGTGAAGAACATGCAAGATTGTTGCATAGGTACATACATGGCAATGTGGTATGCTACCTTCCTCCCCATCACCTATATGTGACATTTCTCCCCATGTTATCCTTCCCAACTCCCCACCTCACACTGTCCCTCCCCCAGATCCCCTCAACAGACCCCAGTGTGTGATCCTCCCCTCCCTGTGTCCATGTGTTCTCATTGTTCAACACCCACCTATGAGTGAGAACATGCGGTGTTTGATTTTCTGTTCTTGTGTCAGTTTGCTGAGAATGATGGTTACCAGGTTCATCCATGTCCCTACAAAGACATGAACTCATCATTTTTTATGGCTGCATAGTATTCCGTGGTGTATATGTGCCACATTTTCCGTGTCCAGTCTATCATCGATGGGCACTTGGGTTGGTTCCAAGTCTTTGCTATTGTAAACAGTGTTGCAATGAACGTTCATGTGCATATGTCCTTATAACAGAACGATTTATAATCCTTTGGATATATACCCAGTAATGGGATTGCTGGGTCAAATGGAATTTCTATTTCTAGGTTCTTCAGGAATCGCCACACTGTCTTCCACAATGGTTGAACTGATTTACATTCCCACCAACGGTGTAAAAGTGTTCCTATTTCTCCACATCCTCTCCAGCATCTGTTGTCTCCAGATTTTTAAATGATCGCCATTCTAACTGGCGTGAGATGGTATCTCAATGTGGTTTTGATTTGCATTTCTCTAATGACCAGTGGCAACGAGCATTTCTTCATATGTTTGTTGACCTGATATATGTCGTCTTTCGTAAACTGTCTGTTCATATCCTTCGCCCACTTTTGAATGGGCTTGTTTTTTTCTTGTAAATCTGTTTTAGTTCTTTGTATATTCTGGATATTAGCCCTTTGTCAGATGGGTAGATTGCAAAAATTTTTTCCCATTCTTTTGTTTGCCAATTCACTCTAATGTCTGTTTCTTTTGCTGTGCAGAAGCTCTGGAGTTTAATTACGTCCCATTTGTCTATTTTGGCTTTTGTTGCCAATGCTTTTGGTGTTTTGGTCATGAAGTCCCTGCCTATGCCTTTGTCCTGAATGGTTTTGCCTAGGTTTTCTTCTAGGGTTTTTTATGGTGTTAAGTCTTATGTTTAAGTCTTTAATTCATCTGGATTTAATTTTAGTGTAAGGTGTCAGGAAGGGGTCCAGTTTCTGCTTTCTGCATATGGCTAGCCAGTTTTCCCAATACCATTTATTAAACAGGGAATCCTTTCCCCACTGCTTGTTTTTATGAGATTTGTCAAAGATCAGATGGTTGTAGATGTGTGGCATTGCCTCTGAGGCCTCTGTTTTGTTCTATTGGTCTATATCTCTGTTTTGATGCCAGTACCATGCTGTTTTGATTACTGTAGCCTTGTAGTATAGTTTGAAGTCAGGTAGTGTGATGCCTCCAGCTTTGTTCCTTTTGCTTAGAATTGACTTGGCTATGCGGGCTCTCTTTTGGTTCCCTATGAAGTTTAAGGTGTTTTTTTCCAGTTCTGTGAAGAAGGTCATTGGTAGCTTGATAGGGATAGCATTGAATCTATAAATTACTTTGGGCAGTATGGCCATTTTCACAATATTGATTCTTTCTAACCATGAACATGGAATGTTTCTCCATCTGTTTGTGTCCTCTCTTATTTCGTTGAGCAGTAGTTTGTAGTTCTCCTTGAAGAGGTCCTTTACATCCTTTGTTAGTTGTATTCCTAGGTATTTTATTCTCTTTGTAGCAATTGTGAATGGCAGATTGTTCTTTATTTTGCTCTCTTTAAGTCTGTTACTGGTGTATAGGAATGCTTGTGATTTTTGCACATTGATTTTATATCCTGAGACTCTGCTGAAGTTGCTTATTGGTTTCAGGGGATTTTGGGCTGAGACAATGGGGTTCAACTCTGTTCTTTTAAGAATTTGTGGCACTACTTATTTCAGAGAATTGACGAGATTAGTTTCTCAAAAGAGAGTATAATATCTGAATGTCTGAAACTAACTTAACTATCAACTGCTATATTTCAAGGAAGGCCAAAATCTCTCTTACTCAGTCCTGGTTTTTTAAAAAAAGTTGCAGCCATAGGTTTGTCCCAAACCCTAACTCAGTAGCATCTACCACTAAAGGAAGGGTGCATGTTTTGGGGGTGTGTTCATGAGGGAACTGATCACCATTGGAAACATTAGCAGAGCCAAATCCTCTTGACGAAACGATGTTCCTCCAACTGTAAAAGATTTGCCTCCACCATTAGCTCCCAGGATTGTTCTCTGGAATCAAACATAGGGATAAATCAGAGTTTACATCCCTTGGGAGACTGAGGGCTCCTTGATTTCCCTGTCCAGAGGCTGAAAAAAAATCATATTTTTCCAATACAGGAAAGAAATTTCTATCTAATGCACATAAGCAAAATAATTTTTTAAAAAATAAACCAGGGCCAGACACAGTGGCCCACACTTGTAATCCCAGCACGTTGGGAGACTGAAGCAGGCAGATCACAAGGTCAGGATTTGGAGACCAGCCTGGCCAACATGCTGAAACCCCATCTCTACTAAAAATAGAAAAAAATAGCCAGGTCTGGTGGTACATGCCTGTAATCTGACCTACTTAGGAAGCTGAGGCAGGAGAATTGCTTGAACTCAGGAGGTGGAGGCTGCAGTGAGTCAAGACTGTGCCACTGCACTCCAGCCTGGGTGACAGAGTGAGACTCTGTCTCAAAAAAACAAACAAAAAAAAAAAAAAAAAAAAAAAAAAAAAAAAAAAAAAAAAAAAAAAAAAAAAAAAAAAAAAAAAAAAAAAAAAAAAAAAAAAAAAAAAAAAAAAAAAACTCTCTTTCTAAATATCTTAAGACTGTGAGAAAAAAAGCATACTGTTAGCAAGGGTTTCCTCTATGTTCAGAGATTATAGGTAGTTTAAAATATTTTTTCCTTATTTTTATTTTTTAAATTGTCTACAATAATAAAAAATTGTTTAGGCAGTTTAAAATGTTTTTTCCTTATTTTTCTTTTCCAAATTGTCTGCAATAAGAAGAAAATTCTTTTATAGTCACAAAATACAAATGTGTTTTTCAAAATAAGGTCTTACAGTAATAAAAGAAGCTGCTGTACTTATGCCTACAGAGGGCCAACGAACTGGCCACAGGTGACACAGCACACTGGGCCTCTATGTATCAACTCTCTGACCCAGTATAGCCTTTTGAGTAGGAACAAGCCTTTGCAAGGATGGCCGTGCTTGTGTGTGTGAAGTCACCTGTCAAAAGGCACTTAACGGTGAAGATTTCTTTCTCTCTTTTGGAATACTATGGAGACTGTCAGATGCTGCTGAGGAAATCTATTAACATTTACTTTTTATTTTTTTTTTTGATAAATCATGACAATTTTTAAGGAAGAAGACTAGTAGGCCTTAAAAAAGAGATGCTAAAATTTGACAGTGTACCTAGTTTGGGTGATGGTAGCAAAGTATCATTGAGATGTGCTGCTGTGATAAATGAATGAGATGAACTCCTCTCAAGACTGTATGTTGATGGAGCAGGACACTTGGTACCTGTATTATAGAAAACAAAGACCTTTCATTGGGCAGCTCATAGTCTGAGAAGTTAAACTTGGGGAAGATTGCATTAACATCTGAAGCTGCTGTGTGGAATGATAGTTGGCACTTAGTTCACAGAGCACTGTAACTTACTTGATCTCTCAACCTAGTTAACTAATGTTATCCCATTGACAATTTATAACACCAATGCTTTCTAAGATTTTACAAATGATTTTTGAAATTTATTACCCAATCCCATACAAGTGTAAGGGGCCTGCAGTTATTGCTATTCCCATTTTACAGCTGAGAAAAATGACACAGAGGCATTGAGTCCTTGGCCCCAAATCACCCAGCTGGTAAATACTGAAATTAGGATGTGAATTCAGGTTTTTCTCACTCCATAGTCTGCACTCTGTGCTATCTGCCTCCAGCTAGCAGAGAGAAGAGAAGTTTCTAGGGGAAAGGGGCCTGTTCAAGGATTTAGTGTGCCTCAAGGTCAGTCTGGCAAAGAAGAGAGTAAACTTGAACCTTTCTTACTGTGTGACACACACCCCTTCTGGAATTTTTGCAGTTGGAGGAAGAAAGAATGTGTCTGCTTCAGACTGAAACTGCCTGAAGGTTTTTTTTTTTTTTTTTAATTCTTAGCTTTATTAAATTTGTGAAATAGACCAGACAGTAAAAAAAGAGGCAAAGACAAAATCTAACTATTATTGTTTCCAATTCTAAATGAGAGTGAATCTTGTCATTGGCAGCTGATTAAGCACCTCCCAGGTTCCTCTCCTGATGCATAGATGAGAAATCAATGTGCAGCAGAAATTACTGATGATGTTTTTTATGGGTTTTTAACACAAGTACTCAGAGAGTGACCTTTCCTGCATTTTTTTCACTGACTTGCTCATTGCCTGCTATGGGACCTCCAGGCTTCTCTGCACAGCATGCATGCAGCATGCCCGAATGCTGCTCTTACCTCAGCTCTGACTTCAAGCATGTGCGGTAGACCCGTCAGTCTCTGTGGCATTGCTTGTGCTCTTTGCAGATGTGTCCACTTGGCCATGTAGCACCCATCTTTCTTGATCCTTATCCCTTATCACCTCTATCCCCCAGGGAAGCTTTTCTAGTGAAAATTTTAGCTTTGTTTGATTTTGATTGCTTCCTTATGAGAGATGTGGAAAGAACAGAGGTGTTACAAGTAAGAGTATGGAGAATTTACTGACAAAATGATCACTGAGGTATTGCTGAATATGTTTGGGATGAATGAGGAGGTATGCTTAGTTTTATAACTTTATGTGGAATGCTGATCATCTTATTCTAGTTAGTATAACCCGGCTTTAAGAACTTTTTTTTTTTTTTTTTTTTTTTTTTTGGAGACAGAGTCTCAGTCTGTTACCCAGGCTGGAGTAAAGTAGCACAATCTCGGTTCACTGCAACCTCCACCTCCCGGGTTCAAGCAGTTCTTGTGCCTCAGCCTCACAAGTAACTGGCATTACAGGTGCACACTACAATGCATCTGGGATCTTTTAATATGAAGATATGTAGTAGAGTAGCAAGGACTTGATTTGGAATAAGATTTCTAAGCTCAAATCCTAGTTGTAGTACTTATTCACTGTGAACCTTAGTTTCTTCATCTGTAAAACAGAAATAGAAATAATACACCTTTATAGTATTTGTGTTAGGCCAAAGAGATTTGAAACATTTTGCAACCAGTTAAGTGCTTTATGTTTGCTATTAATGCTAGTTATTTAAATTTTAGAGAATGTCTTCTGTCAAGAATGTGTTTTTGGCTGGGTGCGGTGGCTCACACCTGTAATCCCAGCACTTTGGAAGGCTAGGGTGGGTGGATCATGAAGTCAAGAGATCGAGACCATCCTGGCCAAGTATAGTGGAAACCATCTCTACTAAAAACATAAAAATTGGGTGTGGCGGTGCACCCCTGTAGTCCCAACTACTTGGGAGGCTAAGGCAGGAGAATTGCTTAAATTTGGGGAGGCGGAGGTTACAGTGAGCCAAGATTGTGCCACTGCACTCCAGTCTGGCAACAGAGCAAGACTCCATCTCAAAAAAAAAAAAAAAAAAACACATAAAAAAAAAAAAAAAAAAAAAAAAAAAAAAGAATGTGTTTTTCTCTGGGCTTGACTTCATGGTTTTCATGATCTAAGTTAGGATTGCTGCGTCTTTTGATTGCTACTACAGAGGAGACAAGAAAATGCCCATAACTGATGAAAGAAATGAGCCAAATTCATGGAAGCGTAGATCACCATAATCCATGTTGTTAACTCTTATAAGGCAGGCTGTTTCATATCGATAGACATGAATAGATTTACTGCAGCCTTGTCCATCACTTTCAATGAGTGTTATGCTAAGTACCAGCATTTAACTTGAAGATGGAGAGTCTGTGGTTAGACTAGAGCTAGTGGTGTTTTCCCCAGCTGGTGGGATAGTCCCTTGTAGACTTGATGGTCTTGCAAAGTATGGTTTCATATCCTCTATGACAGTCGGCAGTTTTGTTTCATATTAGGTAAATAGGACTGCTTACTTTGTCTGGAGACTGCTTTCTTCAAGCTGCAAACAGAAGCCTTTTATGTCTCAGGAAATCCAAGTCCTATTCTTACCAGGCTGTGTTACCTTGGGGCTAGTTCTATAACCTCACAGTGTTTGTCTCTCTGATGTTTTTTAAAAAGAGAGAGTCAGTCAGATACAGATTCATGGCTTGTGAGATCCCTTTCAGCTTTAATACTCTATGAATCTACAAAATCTATGAATATGCATTGATTTCCCTGGAGCTGTGCAGCATAAGGTGCATATCCAGGGCATTGTTACAGCATGCTTACTGGCTTTTCTGCAATGGGTCTTAGAGTGTCAGTGACTCCATGTTTACATTTCACAGTATGATTAGATTGTAAGGGCACAAATCCAATCCTTGTCAGTGAACGTTGGGCTGATTTTAGCTTGCAATACACTCTGACCTCTAAACTTTTCTCCAACCTGACCCATTTACTCAAAACTGGTCATCATCCACCTTTGCTCATTTTGATTTGCAACATTCAATCTATTTTAATGTATCTGGAAAGCATCATTTTGCCTTATTATTCAAGATTACTTTTAATTCCAGTCTTTTTATCTAAGCCAATACTAACTAAAATAGTGAAGGACTGGGTTTTTGATTGTTTTTGTTTCAGTTTTCAATCTATTATGGACCCATACTTATGAAATCTTGCATTTGGATGCTGTAGCGGTGCCAAATTACTGTAAATATTTCTAAATGGTTCCTCTCAATTTTGTATATTTTCTACTTATATGCATGAATCTGCTTTTGGATTCTCTAATTCTGTTCTGCTTGTCTATTTGCCTGTCTGTACTCACATTACACTGTCTTCATTACTTTAGTTTTATAATGAGGCTTAAGATTTGTGAAGACAACCTCCCTCTCTTCCTAGCCAACTTTTTTTCAGGAATAACCAGTTTTTTCTTGTTTTTGTCTTGTCTATGTAAAATATAGGATTAGCATGTCAGGTTTCACAAAGACCCTTAATATGATTTACACTGGAATTTAATTCTTTGTCAGTTTGAGGAGAGTTTCATTATTTTTAATGTGTGTTTTTTAAATCCATAAACATAGTTAATTTTCTAGTTAATGAAACTTTCATAAAGTTTTATTTTTTTTTCTTTTAAAAAGCCCATGCATGTATTTTGTTTATTCTTAGGTCACATATAATTTTGTTGCTATTACAAATGCTATATTTATAAAAGTTGTTAGAAAATACACTCATATTTTTGTGGCAGTTTAATGAGTTTGCAATTGATTTTGGTAAATTAATTTTATATACAACCCTGCCCAATTCATCTTCACATAAAACAACTTTTCCCTAGATGCTTTGTTCTTTATACAGTTGTAATTTGTGAATAATAACAATCTGTTTCTTTCCAGTCCCGGTATTTAAATTTATTTTCTTATTGTAAGTATGGTAAAATACTGTTGTAATGCTGAGCAGTGACTCACACCTGTAATCCTAGCACTTTGGGAAGCTGAGGTAGGAGGATCACTTGAGTCCAGGAGTTCAAGACCAGCCTGGGTAACATAGTGTGACTCCAGTCTCTAGTTTTAAATAAACAAATTTGTATTACAGCCTAGGGATGCCATCTACAATTTTGCCACTATCTTCACATGGCCTTCTCATTCTCTGCCTTCTCCTTTTCTGATAAGGATACCAGTCATTGGATCGAGGGAACACTCCAAATCCTGAGTGATTCCATGTTGAGATACTTAACTAATTACAACCACAAAGCTGTATTTCTAAATAAGGCCACATTCTGAGGTTCTGAGTAGACATGCATTTTGGGAGATATTACTCAGTCCTTACCAAGAAGACCTTCAGCTGAGAAGCAGGAGGGTTTGGAGTGGGCATCCTTATCTTACTCATGAATCTTTCCTTTGTGCGTGTGTATGGTTTTTTTTGTAGCCTCATCACAGGTCACTGGAGCCTCAACCTCCTGGGCTGAAGCCATTCTCTTGCCTCAGCCTCCCGAGCAGCTGGGACCATAGGCGCGCGCCACCATATCTAGCTAATTTTTGCATTTTTGGTAGAAATGGGATCTCCCTATGTTGCCCAAACTGATCTTGAATTCCAAGGTGCAAGCAATCTTCATTCACCTGCCTCTGAAAGTGCTGAAATTACAAGCATCAGCCACTACACCAGGCTTAGTGAAACATCTTAAAAGAATTCTTTTACTATTCTACAATTACCATTGTTTGCGGATTCTAACGCACATGATTTTGCCCATTTCAACAGCTCTGAAGAGTATCTTAAGAATTCTGATCAGAGATTACCACAGTCTAATTGGTAGCATTTTTTTCTTTCTTTGTGGTATGTTTTATAAGTGGTACCTTAGATTTGATACAATACAGTTTGTTTTTCTGTAAAATGAGTAGATTAAGAAGTCCCTCCCCTTCTGTATTTATTTTAATCAATTGTTTTTTTCGTTTGTTTTCCCTTTTAATCATGAGTAGATGTTGAGTTTTATTGAATGCTGTTCTCTTCTCCTTTTGAGGTTATTATGTGATTTAATAATAAACATTTTAACTTTAAGCTGGCTTTGTTTTCCTTTGGTAAGCCCCACTTGGCTGTAACGTATTACTTTGTCATAAGCGTTGTTGGCCTCATTTTTGCCAATTATAAAATAGCTTTGCAACATGTTCCTGAATGATACTAGCCTATACTTATTCATCATCTTGTTATGAATGACTGAGTTTGCAATCAAGATCATTCTACTAAATATATTCAATGGAATTTTCTCTTTTTATTCTTTGAAAAGTTTAGCATTGAAATTGTCTATTGACTTTCATTCAACTTGCCTATAAAACTATCTGGGACTTCGTGTGTGTGTGTGTGTGTGTGTGTGTGTGTGTGTGTGTGTGTGTGTGTATGTATGTAGTGAAGATGTGTAAATATTTGCTCAATTTTTGTAACAGATGAAATGTTGAGATTTTGTTTTCCTTTTTGATTAAGTTTTGTTAAGTAGATTATGTCATTTTTCTGGTTTTCAAATTTGTTAACATTGAATTGGTCACAGGACACATGTAAGATTCCTCCTGTGTCTCTAGTGATGCCTCTTTGGTGGTTCCTGATTTAATTGTTCATTTTATTTCATTTATTAACTTTTCTGTCCAGTTTAACTTTGGTTTGTCTGCTACTTCATATCTTAACTGACTCCATGAAGGTTTAGCTCATTGTTATTACCTCTTCCTTTTTCCTTCTTTCTGTTTGATCTTTAGTTATGCTAATAGCTACTTATGTAACTTTAAATAATATAAATATTTTACCTTTTTAGTTCTGTCACCTTTTGAGAGGGGTGATTTGAGACAATCGTCCTTCCTTATGTTCTTCACGTACTTACAGGTTACTTGCCCAGCCCACCGACAGCAACACTCTGTTCCATTACGTTTTCTCTCTTTTAAAAGCACTCCAGATACAGCTAATATACAATCAAAGTTTCTCCTTATTCAGAAACAGGTTAAATAGAATCTCATTTTCAGCAACTCAGTAGTTGTATGTCATAGATTGAGTTTCACCCCTTCAGGCTGTTTCCTCATCTGTAAAATGAGAATACAGCTAATTTTGCATGTTTCTTGTAAGAATAAAAGTAGGTGATGGTTAGCATACCCTTCATAGAGTAGGTGCTCAAAAAATGTTATTTTTCTACCTACCATGATGTCATTTCTCCTATTACAGCATGTTAACATTTGCCTGATAGTAAAAATTGATCATGTACTTTTTAAACAGTACTTATTTAGTAAGCTAATTAAATTTGTAGGAGTGAGTGAAGAGAGGTATTTTCTCTGCCTATGTATATATATTTTATGTAGCAAAGGAAAAATTGTGAAAAATCTAAATAGTTCTATTACATGTTTTGTTATATTTAAGAATCATAGGTTTTAATATCTTGTGTATCACAGATGCCTTTAAGAATGAAATAAAATCCATGGATAGTATCTCCTCCCAAATGCAAAGGTATACATTCTTTTTACATATAGTTCTATATTTGATATCTGGAAGTTAGAAATCCTTTGAAGAATATCCATGAATGGAGAGGTAAGAATCCCTGTTTTAGAAAGTAACAATTTTCTTTAAGGTTAGCTGAATGTCATATTTTTGACAGCTCTGATGTTCTCATTCCACACAGACTAATATATCCTAAGTTAGAAGGTGAGTTTGAAATGGACAGGTAGATTTTTTTGACTTTGTTATTCCTTATGGTGTCAGTCATAATGACCCTGAAGGGAAACTGGAAACGGTTTATGAGCTTAAACAAAATGTGAAGACATTTTTCAGTTCTTAGGATGTTCTAAAGAATACATCCCTTGTGAAGTTCCAGTAAATCTTAAATTGAATGCATTTAAAACTTTCAAAACTCTTCTATCTTCCCTTTACTTTGAATTCCATATTTTCCTTGTATGACTTTGTGTGAAAGCAGTATCTCGGTGAGGACTGTGCTCAGTATGTCAGTAAATAAGAGCAGATGCCCTTTATTTCTGTTTTAAAAACAATTGGTATTTGTTAAACAACACACACGTACATACATACAAAGCAGAATGAAAATTGATAATGGCACACATTTTGGCCTAATGCTCAGAAATAGAAAAAGTCCAAATCCAAAATATTCTCGAATAGCTAAAACAATGAGGTATATACCATAATGTAAAATGCAAAAGAAATGGATTTGAAGCCTTGAATTTGCCTTTAAAAATGATAAATAACTATAATATATTAATGGGGTGGGTTCTGTGCTACAGAGATTTACATGTATCATCTTAACTTTTACCACAACCTTATAAAGTGGATTCACCAAGAATGTCATTAACTCCTCTTACTAAGAAAATATTTGTTTATAAATCACTAGGCTCTAGTGTCTCTTGCTGCTGCTTTTGTAAAATGAATAGTGAAAATATTTGTGCTTGGGAAATGGTTAACCTTCTCAAGTGAGAAGGTTTGTTTCCTAGAATTTGAGAAGTTGATAGAACCATCTGTTTATGAAAAAATTATTTGTTAGCTAGAAAAAAATCACACGAAGTAGTTATGAGCACAAAGTGTAGGCTTCTTTAATCTTTAAAGATGGTTGGAGATGAGACCAAATCTCAGAATCTTCAAAGGCAAAATTAGGCTTAGTAGTGTCAGTCCTAAGTGGGGGCACAGGAAGATTGGCTGTTGCAGGGGATGGGAAAGGACATACTTAATAAAAACAGCCACTATTTACAACTATTAGAATCCAGGAAACTTATAAGATTTAAAAAAAGTCCCATTCATGAAGGACTTAAATAATGGGGGGCAGAAAGTCCTGCATTAAGAACCAAGTCCACTCCTAGTCACTAGATTGCTCTTGTGTGCAAGCTGATCTTCTTACAGCACTGCTAGACTTTGTGTTCTAAATGTATTAAGGCAAGTCCCTAAAGGTGTTTACTCAGAGGCTCCCTTAAAAGAATTAGTGGTTATTATTGTGTAGTAGATAAGAACACAAACTCGGATTTCAGAACCAAAATCTAATCGTGAACTTTTATTTGGTAGCTGGATGCCTTTAGGTCAGTGGTTTAACATTCTCCAAGTCTGTTTCCTCATCTAAAAATGAAGATTATAAGATCCCTGACTTGATAGGTTTCTGTGAGCAGTAAATGTGGCTCTGTAATGTTTAGTGCACATAGCACAGTGTATTAATCTGTTTTCACACTGCTGTAAAGAGATACCTTAAGACTGGGTAATTTATAAGTAAAAGAGATTTAATTGGCTCACGGTTCTTCAGGCTGTACAGGAAGCATAGCCATTTCTGCTCAGCTTCTGGGGAGGCCTCAGGGAGCTTTCAATCATGGCAGAAGGCAAAAGGAGGAGCAAGGAGTTTCTACTGGCTGGAGCCAGAGGAAGTGGGGGAAGGTGAGGGTGCTGCACACTTGTAAACAACCAGGTCTCAAGATTACTCATTATCAGGAGAACAGCGCAGGGGATGGCAAAAACCAGTTTCTGAGAACTCTGCCCCTAGGATTCAATAACCTCCTACCAAGCCCCACCTCTCATACTGGAGACTGCAATTCAACTTATTTGGGTGGCGACACAGATTCAAATCATATTATACAGTATGTAGTACATAAAAAGCCCAGAATATATATTAGCTGCTATTTTTTTTTAAGCTGGAGTCTTACTCTTGTGCCTAGGCTGGAGTGCAATGGCATGATTTTAGCTCACTGCACCCTCTGCCTCCTGGGTTCAAGTGAAAGTCAGAAATTAATAAAATAGAAATCATGGAGGATAGCACTGGGGCAATAATAGTCACCTTTGCCTTCCATACATGACATGCTTTGTCCAAAATCAATTGTAAATTAACACATGAATTAATATTTATTGAGCATCCAGTATGTACTGGATAAATCATGTATATTTAAACCTTATCCTTGTGTTTGAGTGTCATTTAATAAAGTGGTGGTGACAAAGTTACAAGCAGAAATTACAGAACACTAAGGCATGTGTAGTGACAGAGATGGGCAACAGAATATATCAGGAGGAGGGATACCTAACTTGTCCTGAAGTAGTCACAGTGAAGAGGAAGCCTAGAAATGATATTCAGTGCACATTGTTAGGATTACCTGTTGTTTACAGATATATACATAATGGTGCATCTCTACCAGTGCCACATGAAACTTGAAATAATTTTAATATCACAGACTAAATGTTATGGACAAAATCTTAAAGAACTTTGAGTAAGATTTAGTCAGGTGAAAAAAAATAACAACAACAACAACAAAAACCGGTGGAGTAGAAGAGCGTTTAAAGCCAAGGAAATGGAGTGAGCAAAGGCTGGGAGCCAGAGACAGCAAGAGCGATTGTAGAGAATTTTAACTCGTTCTTACTAAAGTTTGAAGTATTAGATGCAGAAGATAAGGTTGCTAATGTAGTCAGGGCAAGACAATGGATGTCCTTGAGAGCCATTGCCTCTTGTGTCCTTTTTCATGTTTGCCCTATGTTATTGATATCAGGTTTGTCCATGTGAATTGTTTTGGACAGTAAGAATATGAGCAAGAAGTGAGGTGTGCCAAATCTGAGTGGAAAATTAAGACCCATTCTATAATCCTGTCATTGCTTTTTTTTACATGCATCAAATCAGAAGGCAACCCACGATTAACATATAAATGAATGAGAAAAAAATGTTTGCTATTGTAAGCCACTGAGATTTGTGGGGCCATTTGTCAAAATAGTTGATCTAAGCTGAATATTATAGTAATATTAGACTCTGTTGGGCAATGTAGAGATTTTTGTATCTTTCTTTTTTTTGGAGACCGAGTCTCACTCTGTGCCCAGGCTGAAGTGCAGTAGTACAATCCCAGCTCACTGCAACTTCTGCCTCTTGGGTTCAAGCGATTCTCCTGCCTCAGCCTCCCTAGTAGCTGGCATTACAGGTGCATGCCACCATACCCAGGCTAATTTTGTATATTTAGTAAAGATGGGGTTTCACCATGTTAGCTAGGCTGATCTTGATCTGCTGACCTCTGATGATCCGCCCACCTTGGCCTCCCGGAGTGCTGGGATTACAAATGTGAGCCACTGTACCTAGCCGTGTCTATTGTACTTTTATTGAGATATAGCAGTGTGCAGAATTTGAGTGTACAGACTGAGAAATTATGCAAGAAGCGTATTTACATAACGTTCATCCTGGTTTAAAAAAGAAAGAGGAATGTTACCAGAAGTTTGAGTTCTACATACACCCTCTCTTTTACATTAACCACCTGTTCACTAAGGATAACCATTGTCCCAACTTCTATGTTAGAGATTAATTTCAACTTCCTATAAATATAAAGCTTAGATTATCTACTCTCTGAATACTTTCCTAAACATTTATGAGATTTAGATCTATTTAACATAGGATACATCGTCCATTTTATTCATACACAGTTTTTCATTTTATTAATGTGTCACTTTTATGCTACTAGTCATGGTTGTTTCTAGTTGTGATTATTTAAAGTAGTGCTGTTACGAATATCTTTATATGTGATTTTTGATGAACTTATATAGGCATTTATATTGTGAATATGCTAAGGAGTACCATATAGTATGCCTGTCTTCAACTTTAGTAGATATAGCAAAACAAATTTTCCCAAGTGGTTGTACAAATTTCCATTCCCATGAGCAGTGTGTGAGACTTCAAGTTGCTCCATAGTTGCGATTGTTCATTTATTTTATTTTTAGGCAGTCTGTTTGGCATGCAGCGATATATATGCGTGTGTGTGTATATATATATATATATTTTTTTTTCACTTCTCTGATGACCAATAAGCTTAAGGATCATTTTAGCTGTTTAGTTGCTCTTTGGATATCTACTTTTGTGCCATCTATAGTCCATTTTGTGTGTAATATTTTTCTTGTTCACAAGAATTTTGTACATATTATCAATTGATATCTTCATCAATAATATGTATTAAAAACACATTTTCTCCTTTTTGGCTTGCCTTTTTACTATCAATATGTTTTTGATAAGTGTAAGTTCTTAAAGTTAATGTAGGAAAGTTTATCTACTTTTTTTTCTGGATGATAATGTCTTCTGTGTCCTGTGTAGTAAGACTCTTAGCCAAACTCATCAAAGGAATATTTATATATTACAAGTCATTTTGAATTAACTTTTGTATATGAAGATTGAAAACTATCAATCAAGATTTTTTAATTCCATCAGAATATCCAGTTGACTCAGTCGTATTTGTCTAAAGTTCTATCCTTTTTTCACACCTCTATATCAGTGTTACTTCTGTCATAAATTTAATGTATCAATATGTATGGAATTCTTTTTAATTCTTGTACCAATTCTATTGTATCTAAATTACTGAAGCTATATAGGTCTAGTTATCAGTAAAAATCAACAGCTTTATTCTTGAAAATGGTTTTGAATCCTCTTGGCCTTTTGCCTATCCACTAACGGAGTCACCTTTTCAATTTACATACAAAATCATAACCCTGCCAAAATTTGATTGTAATTGTGTTGTAACTATATTTCAGCTTGAGAATTGATGTAACAATATTGACTATTTCAGTTAATAAACAAGATATGGCATAACCCTCCATTATTTAGATATTTAATTAAATCTCTTAATGTTTTACTTTTTGATTTGGTTTAATTTGTATTGGTTTTCTATGTAGAGACTGCATATCTTAAATTCATTCCTAGTTATTTGATTAAAAAGCTTTATGGTATTAAAACTTTGTCCTATAGTTTTGTTGCTGGTATTTAGAAATTATACACACACTCTCTTGAATTCAACAACCTTGCTCAAATTCAATTATTCTACAAGTTTAGTTTTAGTATCTCAAGATTTCTGGGTACACAAAACTATTATTTCCAAATAATGAGGATTTTAACAATTTTTAAGTTTTTAATTGGAAGTAATTTTCAACTTACAGAGAAATTGGAATAATAAGTGCAAACTATAATACTCTATACAAATTCATTTCTTGTTAATACTTTATCCTATTTTATTTGCACAGTCCTTTCTCTCTCCCTTTCTGTCATATGGACATGTTTCTTTCTAATAAAATTGAAAGTAAGTTGCACACATAATGGGCTTTTACCTCTAAGTTCAGTGCATATTTCCTAAGAATAGCGATTATTGTCTTATATAAATAGAGTATAATTATCACCTTTAGTTAACATTGACAAGATATTTTAATTTACCAAATGATTTCATTTTTGTTTATAGAACCAACTGTATTATCTGTAACCCTTGTTTTTTTCCTCCAGTACAAGATGCCATCTCAAATGAGAAACATTTTTGACTTCCATGTCTTGTTAGTATTTAATGTGGAATATTTCCATAGAATTTCTTTGTCTTTTAGAACACTGACATTTTTGAAAACTATAGCTCCTGGTTTTGGTAATAGGAAGTTTCTCATTTTCGGTTTGCTTATGTTTTCTCATGATTAGATTCACATTACGTGTGGGAGGTTATGTCCTCCGAGCATCATATCAGGAGGCACATGGTGTTCATTTGCTTGTTGCTGGTGATACTAACTTTATCACTTTGCCAAGGAATTCAGTTTCTCTACTGCTTAATTGTTATTTCTTCCCTTTTAACTGATAAGCATTCTTTAGGGAGACACTTTAAGGCCATTCAAAGAATCTGTGCCTTGTCACAAATTTTCCCTGGGATCTATCCATTGATTTTTGCCTAAACCAGGCTCTAGGCTTTCCTATGAAAACTGCAAAATGATAACTTTAACTTAGCATTGTCTCTGTATTTGCCATTTGGTGCTGAGGATTCTAGTGCATGAAAGAGCCCTTCTTCCTTTTTTTAAGTTTATGTATTTGGGCATTATCATTATGGACTTGAAGATTCCCATTCTCTCATTGGTTTAACATTTATTTTAGTATTTAATCATTTTGATGTTCAAATTATCCCAAATTTGGCCAGGGGATATCTGAAAGCTGTATTTTGTTTAAGTTCCTCCTATCCTGTACTGTTTTCTGTGTACATCCACAAGCTTGCTATATGGCAAGCAAAAGGGGAACTTTGTTGGATTTTTGTTCCTCTTATAGGTAATTATTACTATGACATCTTCTTTTTAGTAAAAATGAAGGCAGAATGTACATGTGGTGTGTGTTCTTCTTGATTTTAAGATTATGGGAGGGCTGCTACTTCTCACAACAGCGGGTCCAGGCCCAACCGACAGAAGATGGGGTCTCCAGCAACCAGGCGCTGCGTGGAGTGGCTGTTGGGCCTCTGTTTCCTCACCCACATCCCCATCACCCTGTTCATGGGCCTGCAGGCAGTGCTGCCGCGCGAGCTCTACCAGGTTGAGAAACCTGCTGGAGTGGTATGCTAAGGAGTTCAAAGACCCGCTGCTACAGGAGCCCCCAGCCTGGTTTAAGTCCTTTCTCTTCTGTGAGCTTGTGTTTCAACTGCCTTTCTTTCCCAATGCAACATATGCCTTTCTCAAAGGAAGCTGCAAGTGGATTCGAACCCCTGCAATCATCTACTCAGTTCACACCATGACAACTTTAATTCCAGTACTCTCCACATTTCTGTTTGAGGATTTCTCCAAAGCCAGTGGTTTTAAAGGACAAGGACCTGAGACTTTGCATGAACGGTTAACCCTTGTATCTGTCTATGCCGCCTACTTACTCATCCCATTTGTTCTTTTAATTTTCATGTTCCGGAGTCCTTACTACAAGGATGAGGAGAAAAGAAAAAAAAAATGACAGAAACCACCACTTGCGCAGGGTAGACATGCCTGCAGGACAGTTGCTTATTGGATACAAGGAACACTGCTCAGAATCCACGTCTTCAGCAGCATTTGAAACACTGGCAACAACACACAAGAGCAAGATGGTATCAGGAACCATGTCAAACCCTCTTTTTTTTTCTTTTTTTTTTAATTTAAAGACAACCTCACTCTGTTGCCCAGGCTGGAGTGAGGGGCAGTGGCATGATCTCAGCTCACTGCAGCCTCTGCCTCCTGGGCTCAAGTGATCCTCCTTAGCCTCCCTAGTAGCTGGAACTATGGGTGTGCACCACCATGCATGGCTTTTTTTTTTTTTTTTTTGTGGTGACGGGGTTTTGCCGTGTTGCCCAGGTTGGTCTTGAACACCTAGGCTCAAGTGATCTGCCCACCTCAGTCTCCCTAAGTGCTGGGATTACAGATGTGACCACCTCAGTTTCCCTAAGCACTGGGATTACAGATGTGACCACCTCAGTCCCCTTAAGTGCTGAGATTATAAATGTGGGCCACTGGGCTCGGCCCAAACTTTCACCTTCTGAGGGAACTGGAATGAACAGACTGATTGGCTTAGAGCGGGGAAAGGGATGTGGGCTGGGTAATAGGGAAGTGGTACTAAATACCTGACTATATGCCTAAGTTCCGCTGCAAGATTATTAAAGCAGGACCAGACCAGAAACTGCTAAAGAACATGGCCTGCTTGACGTTTTCATGAGTCACCTGACCCACAGGATATGTGCTGCTTATGACTAAACCCTCCACTCCCGATTACCTAGAGTATATCACCTATCAGCAACATGAACAGTGCAACGTTTGGGGCCATTTTAAAATGTGAAATTTTGCCTCTGTAGTGTTAATTCAAAACTATGTCATGTTTTCTTGTCCCCACCTCTAACCCAAGGAAAAAAGAGAAAATACTATGCAAAGGAAGTTTGGTTTTCTTAACGTTTAGCCCTATAATGACTTTCAGTCAGAAATGGGTTAGACTGGAAGATGTTTTTGTTTCTGTTGTAAACAGATCATCCTAGGAGGGTTTTTTGTTTTGTTTTGTTTTTGAGACAGTCTTGCTCTGGGCATCTGGCATGATCTTGGCTCACTGCAACCTCTGCCTCCTGGGTTCAAGTGATTCTCCTGCCTCAGCCTCCTGAGTAGCTGGGGACTACAGGCGCACACCACTATGCCCAGCTAGTTTTTGTATTTTTAGTAGAGATGGGGTTTTACCATGTTGGACAGGATGGTCTCGATGTCTTGACCTCATGATCCACCCACCACAGCCTCCCAAAGTGTTGAGATTACAGGCTTGAGCCACTGCGCCCAGATGTCTTTAAGTTACTTTATTTCTAAATCTTCGTCTTCCACGTTTCTAGAGGCCACCTGACACAAGTCCCTTTATCTGAAGTCTAGCATCTCAAGCCTGATCTGGAAGTGTGCTCCCTTAGTGGATAACTTTATCCTTCTAATATAGTTCAGTCATTCCCATCTTGTTCTCAGAAGGGAAGGTGGCCGCAGCCAGGCATAACATAGCCACTGTGTGTATATAGGGTCTCTTCACGTTGATGCTTCGTATTCCATCAGCTTTCCCTAAGTCTGTGCTCAAGTCCAACCTTCAAATGATGTTAGACAGCAGGTCCCAGTCAGTTCCCTCAATTTTCACCCACTTTGCTCACAAGCCATATTGGTTTGATTAGTGGTATTGTCTTGACTCGCATGTCTGATCCAAATAAATGTAGCTGCTGGGGGAAAAAAAAAAAAAAAGGTTATGGGAGGGCTTAAGGAAGATTCCAAATCAAGTAGCTACCATTTTTTACAAATTTATATGTCCAACATTTGAAATATTTCCAGTATTCATTTATTTTCTTACTATAAATGAATATATTTTCTTACTATATATTTCAATAACATTGTTAACTAAAAATGATATCAGATGTCTTCATCTCATTTCTTTCACAACCTCAAAAAAAAAAAAAAAAAAAATTTTTAGGCACCAAACAAATGAAATGAGGAAAAACAAAAAGGTCTTTATCCGTAAAGTCTGTTAATCCCATTACTTAAATTCCATAAAAAAAAAAAAAAAAAAAGATGATGTAGGCCAGACATGGTGGCTCACAACTGTATTCCCAGCACTTTGTAAGGCTGATGTGGGAAGATTGCTTAAGACCAGGAATTCAAGGCTGCAGTGTGCCAAGATTATGCCATCACACTCCAGCCTGGGTGACAGAACAAGGTTCTATCTCTTAAAAAAAAATAAAAGGATAAAAACAATGTAAATATTTATATTTCTTCGTTAATTATAAAATATTTTGTAGGCTTTTGGTATATAATCATAATTAGGTCAGGGAGATACACTATCCAGTAAGCAGTTATTTGAACTCAGGAGTTTAATTTTGATAGGGGTTTTTGTTGTTGTTGTATATTTGTTTTTAGCTTCCTGATTTAATCTCTTTCCTATACATAGCTCTATTCAGAGAGTCTGTTTCATGTGTCAATTTTAGTAAACTATTTTTTCTAAGATTTTGTCTTTTAATAAAAATGTTCAAATATATATTCAAAAGTTTTTTTAGTCATTTCTGATTATCTTTGTAATATCATTAGGATCCATAGTGCTATATCCCTTCTATTGTCTGTAGTTAGTGATTTTTCCTTTTTTCTTCTATTGATACATAATAGTTATGGGATCCATGTAAGTGTCACATGCACAGAGTATATAATGGTCAAGTCAGAGGATTTCAGATATACAACACTATTATTTTTGTGTGTTAGTATCATTTCAAGTCTGTCTTCCAGTTACTTTGAAATGTACAAAATATTGTTGCTAACTAATTATTTCTTCTGTATCACTGTGTGTGTGTAACTACTAAACTACCTCTCTTTATGTCCCCTCCCACCCACCCTTCCTAGTTTCTGGTATATATCATTCAGTTCTTTATGTCCGTGTGATCAAGTTTTTTAGCTAACACAGATGAGTAAGAACATGCAGTTTCTGTATTTCTGTGCCTCGCTTATTTTACTTAACCTAACAACCTCCAGTTCTATTGATGTTGCTGCAAATAACATGATTTCAGTCTTTTATAGGGGCGAATAGTATTCCATTATGTGTGTGTGTGTGTGTGTGTGTGTGTGTGTGTATGTGTGTGTATACACACACATACTATATTTTCTTCATTTGTTAATGGACATTTAGGTTGATTTCATGTATTTACTATTGTGAATAGTGTTATGATAACCTTGCATGTACAGCAATCCCTTTCTAATACACTGATTTATTTTTCAGTAGATAAATATCTGGTAGTGGGAATACAGGATCACGTGGTCGTAATTTTTAGTTTTTTGAGAAACCACCGTGCTATATTCTATAGTGGTTGTACTAATTTACATTTCTACTTAAAGTATATGAGTTCCCTTTTCTCTGCATTCTTACAAGCATCTGTTACTTTTTGTCTTTTTAATAGCCTTTCTAACTGGAGTACATTATGTCATTGTGGCTTTAATTTGCATTTCCCTGGTGATTAGTAATGTGATTTTTTTTTTCATATACCTGGTTGGCCATTTGTATATCATCTTTGGAGACATGTCTACTCATATTCTTTGCCCATTTTAAATCAGATTATTTACTTTTTTATTGTTGACTTCTTTATTCATATTAGTCCTTTTGTAGATGAATAGTTTGCAAATATTTTCTCTCATTCCAGAGGTATTTTCATTATTCTGATTATTTGCTGTAAAGAAACATTTTAGTTTAATACAGTTTCATTCGTCTGTTTTTGCTTTTGTTGCCTATGTTTTTCATCCTTAGCCAAAACAATTTTGCCTAGACTAGTGTCCTGAAGAATTTCTCCTGTTTTCTTCTAGTAGTTTTATCATTTATGTCATTAATTCATGTTGAGTTGATTTTCGTATATGGTGAGATATAGAGATTGGGTCTGGTTGTTTTCTTCTACATTGGTTATTTGGTTTTCCCAGCACCATTAAAGGAAATGGGTGTCCTTTCTCCAATATATACACTTAGCAGCCTTGATGAAAATCGGTAGGCTTTGAACATACGGGTTTATCTTTCAGTTCTCTATTCTGTTCCATAAGTCTGTGTTATTTTTATACCAATACCATGCTGTTTTTGTTACTATAGACTTGTAGTAAGCTTTGAAGTCAGGTGGTATGATGCTCCTAGCTTTGTTTTTCACTTAGGGTTGTCTTAGCTATTCTGGCTCTTTTTTGGTTACATACGATTTTGGAATTACTTTTTCTATTTCTGTAAAAATGATGCTGGTATTTTGATAGGGATATGCTTTGAACAATATGGTCATTTTAACAATATTAACTATTTCAGTCCACGCACATGGGATGTCTTTCCATTGTTTGTATTCTCTTCAATTCTCTTTTGTGGCTAGGGTAAACAGAATTACATTCTTGATTTTTAAAAATATAGTTTGTTGTTCATGAATAGAAACACAACTGATTGTTATGTTGATTTTTGTATCCTGCCACTTTACTGAATATCAGGTCTATGAGGGATTTTTGGTAGGTTTTTACATTTTTCTACATATAATACCATTTTGCCTGCAAACAGGGATAATTTGAGTTCCTCCTTTCTGATGTGACACTCTTTAATCTTTCTCTTGCTTGTTTACTCTGGGCCAGTACTTCCAGAAATATGTTTAATGAAAGTGGTGACAGTGAGCATCCTTTTCTTGTTCTAGTTCTTAGGAGAAAAGCTTTCAGTTTTTCCTCAGTAAGTATGATGTTAACAGTGGGTTTGTCATATATAGCTTTTATTGTGTTGAGGTAATTTCCTTCCATACCTAATTTATTGAGAGATGTATTATAAAATGGTGGTGAATTTTATTACTTTTCTACATTCATTGAGATAATTGTGTGGTTATACTGGCCTCATAGAATGGGTTAGAAAGAGTTCCTTCCACTTCAGTTTTCGGAATAGTTTGAGATAAACTGGTATGTATTATTTTTTAAAGGTATAGGAGAATTCACAGGTGAAGTTACACAGTCCTGGATATTTGTTTGGAGAGTTCTTATTACTGACTCAATCTTGTTATAGGTTTGTCTGTGTTTTCTGTTTTTTATTGATTCAGTCTTGGTATTATATATATCCAAGAATTCATCCATTTTCTCAAGGTTTTCCAAGTTACTGGCATATAGTTTGCGCATTGTGGTTTCAAATGATTCTTTGTATTTCTTTCATATTTATTGTGGCATTTCCTATTGTGTTTCCATTTATGTTTTCTCACTTTTATTCTTATTAGACTAGTAATAATTTATTGGTTCAGTTTATCTTTTCAAAAAAGCCCCTTTTCCTTGATTTTTGTCCTTTTTTATCAGTTTTTTTTTCTGCTCTGATCTTTATTACTTATTTCATTTTACTAATCTTGGGTTTGGTTTGTTCTTGTTTTCCTACTTCCTTGATATGCAGCATTGACTTTTTAATATAAAATATTTCTAGATTTTCGAGGTAAGCATCTATTGCTGTAAAATTGGCTTTTAAATATGGCTTTTGCTCTGACCCATAGTTTTTGGCATGTAGTATTACTTTTATTTCAAGGAATTTTTAAGTTTCATTCTTAATTTTTACCATCAACCATTGGTCACTTAGGAGCATGTTGTTTAATTTCCATGTATAATATTTGCAGAGTTGTGAATGTTTTTCTTGGTATTAATTTTTAATTTTATTCCAATATGGTCAGATAAGATACTTGCTTTTTAAAAAATTTTTGAAAGTTGTTTTATACGAGCATGTGGTCATTTCTGGAGAATGTTTCATGCACTGATGAAAAAAATTGGTATTCTGCAGTTGGTGGGGAAAATGCTCTGTAAATGTTAGGTCTGTTGTCTGATGCAGTTTAAACCTGATTTTTGTTGTTGTTGTTGATTTACTGTCTAGATGATTTGTCCAATGCTGAAAGTGTGAGCTCAAAAAATAATTTAAAAGGCCAGACATGGTGGTAAAAGCCTGTATTCCCAGCATACTGGGAGAATGAGGTGGGAGGATTACTTGAGCTCAGGAATTTGAGACCAGCCTGGGAAACATGGTGAAACCCTATCTCTACAAAAAATAAAAAAATTAGCCAGGCATGGTGGTATGTGCCTGCAGTCCCAGCTATCTGGGAGGCTGAGATGGGAGGATTGCCTGAGCCTGGGAGGTTGAGGCTACAGTGAGACCAAATCCAAAATTGCATCTCTGTACTGCAGCCTGGGTGACAGAGTGAGACCCTGTCTCAAAAAAAAAAAAAAAAAAAAAAAAAAAGTGTGTTGAGATACCTAAATATTATAATATTAAGGTACATTTATATTTCTCCCTTTAGGTCTAATAATATTTGCTTTACATATCTGAGTGCTCCTGTGTTAAATGCATACACACACACACACACACACACACACACACAAAATTGTTATATTGTGAATCAATCCATTCATTATTATATTATTACATAGTGGCCTTCTCTGGCTCTTTTAACAGTTCTTGACTTGAAGTATGTATTGTCTGATATAAGTATAGCCGCTACTTGTGGCTACTGGTTTCTATTTGCATAGAATATCTTTTCCATCCCTTCACTTTCAGTCTGTGTGTCTGAAGGTAAGGTAAGATTTTTATAGGTAGCATATAGTTGTGTTTTTTCATCTATTCAGCCAATCTATATCTTTTAAATGAAGAATATAATCCATTTACATTAAAGGTTATTATTTATAGATGAGGACTTACTCCTGGGATTTATTGACTGTTTTCTGGTTGTGTAGGGATATCATTTTTTCCTTAAGTGTCATCTTATTATTTTGCAATTGGATGGTTTTCTGCAGTGATAAGGATTCTTTCTCTTTTTCCTTTTTGTATATCAGTTCTACCAGTGAGTTTTATAGTTTTGCATGTTTCTATGATGGTGGTTACCATCTATTCACTTCCAGATGAAAGAATCTCTTGAATATTTCCTGTAAGGCTGACCTAATCATGATGAATTTCTTTTGGTTTTTCTTGTCTGTGAAAAAATGTATTTCCCCTTCATTTCTGTAGGATAACTTTGCTTGGTATAATATTCTTGTCTGGCCTTGTTTTGTTGTTGTTGTTTGTGTTTCAATACTTTAAATATATCATCCCATTCTCTCCTGGCCTGTAAGCTTTCTGCTGAGAAATCCGCTGTTAATCTATTTGGGATTCCTTTATATTTGATGTGTCACTTTTCTATGGCTGTTTTCAGAATTATTTCCTTGTCTTTTGACAATCTGACTATAATGTCATTGGAGAGGACCTCTTTAGGTTGAATTTATTTAGGGAGTCTTTGAGCTTCCTAGACCTGGATGTTCATATATATCCCATAACTTGAAGTTTTCAGTTACTATTTTATTTAATATGCTTTCTATACCTTTTCTCTCCTCTTCTTCTGGAGCACCCATAGTGTGAATTTCTGTAAGCTTAATGGTATTCTCTATATCCTGTATGCCTTCTTTATTATTTTAGCTCTTTTCTTGTTGGCTTGTGTTTCTTTCAAAAATTTGTCTTTAAGTTTAGAAATTATTTTTTTGACTCTATCTACTCTGTTGTTGAAGGTCTCACTTGTATTTTTTATTTTCTTCACTTAATTCTTCACCTCTAGGATTTCGGCATGATTCTTTCTTGTTGTATCTATTTCTTTTGTTGACTTTGTCATTCAAATCATAAACTATTTTCCCGATTTCATTGAATTTTCTATCTCTGTTCTCTGTTATCTCACTGTTTTCATAAGATGATTATTTTTAATTATTGTTCTGGCATCTAGTATATCTCCTTTTCATTGAAATCTATTACTGGAGAATTGTATTCCTTTGGAGGTATCATGGTTCTTTACTTTTTTATGTTTAATTTGTTCCTTAATTGACTTCTATACATTGGGTAGGAAATCTGCCTCTTCCAATTTTATGAAGTAGATTTTGTAGGGAGACTCATTCAGATAGCTGGATCTTGGGTGTTGTTTTAGTGGAGTGTATTTGCTTTGATTCTAAGTGGATGTAATAGTGTATCTTTATGTACTCACTTCAGCTGTAGTTTGTTCTATTGACATTTGTCAGTGTCTCAGTGGCCTAGGCTGAGAGATTTCATGGTGGTGATGGTGTAGCTTTCCTGGAAGAATGATTTTCTGTGTTTTTCAGGTCAGGGGCACATGTGTGCACAGTGTGGTTCAGCCAACTTGGAATCTGGCTTGCTGGGTTTAGGATCATTGGAATTTTCTCTGATGAGGGCCTTGGGTGTGTGGTTGTTCAGCAGGCCTAGGGGTACATTTGCCAGGGGTGATTGACAGAGCTAATTTTCAGTACTAGGACATAAGTTTACAGCTGCTTAGCTGGCCTGGGGCCATTTCTATTGGAGTGAGCCCATGGGGTTGTTTCTCAGGACTGAGATGAAGGTCAGTTGCTGTTTGGTTGGCTGGGGGCATGTCTGCCAGAGACAGCCCATGAAGCTGTTTCTCAAACCCTAATTACAGGCACAGGGCCTTTGGGGAGGCCAGGGGTATGCCCATGGTGGGGGAGCTGGCTGACACAGAGCTGTTTCTCAATGGCTTAGTGCATAGCTGCTATGCCAGTCTGGGGCATACCAGCTGCTTAGTGACTCAAGAAACATTTGTGCTTTGGGGAGAGCACACAGTGGTTTGGCTGGCTCAAGTCAGGTTCACCTGCCAAACTGTTCCCCTGGCTGGAAGTGTGGGTGACATAGATTAGCTTCCCTGCTGTGCAGGATCAGAGTCATAGCTGATTGTGGGTCCAGGTCGCACAGAGCTGTGGGCGTGGCTTTCATCCACCTCTGTAGGATTGTTAGAATGAAGATGGAGGCCCTCTTCCCCACAGTATCGGAGAGGAGCAGTGACTACTGGCCCCCTGAGGAGAATGTGCTCTAAAAGTGGCTCCCATCTCAAGGTCACAACATACTGCCACAGCTTGGCTTACAGGAGTTGGATAGAGAGTGGGAGCGTACACCTTGCGCTACTAACCAGAGTTTTTTGAATTCCTTTGCATCTCCCCTAAACTGGGTCCAGGGCCCTTGAGGACTGTGGGATTTTTGTTCAGTGTAAGAACTGTAAGTGTTTGCAGTGACAACGGGGGCTCTTGGGGGTTCTTCTGATTAACTATTCCTTGCAACAGGAAGTCTCTCTTGACTCTGGGTGGATTTGATCTGGATGGGAGAGGCAGCGTTGTAGGGGTTAGATGCCTCCGCTCTGTCTTCCTGATCACCACAGGTGCATCTCTACTTTCCCACTGTACTGCAGCACCCTCCCTTCAGCATTCCAGTCAAATCTTAACTGTTTGTTTATTGTCTTGGTCCTTTCTTGTGTGAGGAAAATGAGTGCTGAGTATCTCTAGTAAGCCATATTTCTGATGTCCTATATCCTCTATTTTTGAGGGATGCTTTTGTGGGGTACCCTATTCTAGTTTGGCAGTTATTTACTTTCACCTTTTTTAACATATTCCTGTAATCTCTGTTCAGAATTCATTTATCTTTTGTTATGTATTTTTTAAATATTATTTCTCCATTGAAGTTGATATATTGGCACTAGTACTTGTAAGATTTTTCTTTCCTTTTTTTTGTTTCCAGAATCTTTACTGTGAGGTCCCAAAGTAGTTTTCTATATCTTTATCAGCTTAATGATTGTAGTGATTGCTACAATCATTCTTAATTATTTTTCACACTTTCTGTAAACCCTAATAACATACAACATTTTTGCCAAATACCTTGTCTTTAATATTTTTATCTCTTAAGTCTTTTTGCTTTAGTATTTATTTTCTATTCATTGATCTAATTTACATATTCTCTCTTCAGCTTTATTAAATCTAATTTCAGTAATTGTATTTTTACTTTCATCACTTCCATCTGAATCTTTTAAATAGATTCCAGTTTTTTCCTGAAATTCCTCATCATATCTTCTAACTATCTGGCATCACAGTCATTTTCAGGTACCTGATAGGTTGAATATCTGAGTCTCCTGTGAGTCTCTTTTTTTATATATAGTTGTTTGCTTTTTTATCCTATTGACTATTCAATACTTACTCTAGATTACTGGTAAGTTAAATAATATACATTTTTAAAAACTCTATTTAATTTCAGGTATTTTGTATGAAGAACTGTAGAGATAATTTAGTGATCTGATAATGTTACCTTCTTTGAGATAAGATTGAAATTTGTTTCTGTCAGTTGGGAGAATTGATCTAGTTTGCTAAATCTGGAAGCAGAACTGTATACCACCGATTTATGTGACAGTATCATATTGTAATTTTGGAAAAGATAAGCCTGGCTAAATCTGGGGTATAAGGTGAGACCCAAGATCAGCTAGAAGCATTTACAGATAATCACATTGCATTTTAATTCATTAGCAGTGTTTTTAATTAAAACAAAGATTTTACACCCGTTATAAGGTAAAATTCTTTTCATTCTCTTATTTTAATAAATCTTGAGACTTTAGATTTTCTTAAGTGAGACACACTCGTTATTTCTCTACCTCTTCTTGTTACCATTAGAGATTTTAGAAATCTTGTTAAGTTTAAGAGGAGAACATGATTTAAAACAAAACCCACTCAGGTCTGTGAAAATATTGGAGAACCACCTGACTTTCTTTTTTCAAATCAAGTGTTCCAGGCAAGATCCATTTTTGAAAGATGATTTGCTGACCCTTCAGATCTTGAATCCAAGGTGCTGATTCACGCAGTTTGAAGTTCAGGGAATTGTTTAAAGTTATAGCTTCCTAGAAAATAATCATGTTGATGTCAGAGGAAGTTTGTAGAGCTATGAAGAATTGTAATTATACAGTCTACTGCTAGGTACCACAGTCTGATAGATAAGGGACAGATTTAACAATGGTGCTGACAGCTGAGCTGTTATCGATCTTTTGTTTTTAAAGCTAGCAATGATGTATCCTGTGCTATAACTTCAATCCAAATCCACATAAATATGAAATTGCTGAGGTGAGAAGAGGACACAGAGCCAAGAAGTTAGAAAATGTGACCACCTATTTAAAACTACATGACAAAAGTGCATCACTGATAGCTGGAATCAATTATTGAGCTAATCTTTTCATATTAGATATTTGTAATAAACTTTATATGTTCCTGGGATGCTTTTTTTTAAAAGCCCGTACATAATATTGTTATATTATTAAGTTATACATTAATCAAAAATATAATTGTTGGGCAGCTTCTGAAAAATTCCTAAAAATATCAAATCTATCATATTCTTTCTATTCTAAGGTATTTTTCCACATTTTTGTCATCCCTTAAATTAGTACATGTGTTTGTATTTGCTGTTATCTGAATTCATGTAATCACATAATCACCAATATGATATTAGAAAGTAAGGTCTTTGGGAGATTTGACCAGGAGAGGAGAGACTTCAGGAACGGGAATAGAGCCTTTATGGAAGAGACCCCTGAGAGCTGCCTTGCCCCTTCCACCATGTGAGGACACAGTGAGAAGATGACAAAGGGCAAGGAAGACACCTGATCTGCTGGCATTTGCTCTTAAACTTCCCAGCCTCCAGGACTGTGAGAAATAAATTCGTTGTGTACAAGCCACCCAATCTGTGGTATTTTTTATAGCAGCCTGGATGAACTAAGACAGTGTCT
>NW_016107617.1:596180-598259 GCF_001604975.1 Cebus imitator
TTGGAAATAAAAGCTGTGAAATAAATTCTGCTCCACAGATGAAATAAATCAATATAAGAGGGAAACTTTCAGTTCATCCCTTTGAAAAAAATTATTTAATTTTGTTCATGAACCATTAGGTTAATTATGTTGTTAGGACTTTTAAGTTCAGTAAGTTTTAATTTTATTTAAAAATTTGTACACAAAAATGCACAAAGGAAGACATGTATCACTCACAAGCAGCTAAATTACTATTTTATAGTATTTTCTTACAGCTTATTTATGAAGTAAAACTTTACAAATGCAGCTAAAGTTTATTTTTTTCATTATTTCTCCCTGTTTTGCTTCCCTAAATAGACCGTATTAAAGTTGGTGACCATCAATTCTGTATAAAATCAAGTGAATTGTATATATTGAGAGAGAGAGAGAGAGAGAGAGAGAGAGAGAGAGAGGGAGGGAGGGGCTGAAGTTTTAACCTTTGAGTTATTCCCTCCCCATTCATGTTCTCGTCCAATGTGAGGAGTTCTTTCAAACTTCCTCTGTGGTGATTGATCTTTGACTCTGATACCAGTTTGGCTACATGTTTTACAACCCTGAGTTACAGAGCCCCCTCCTCCCAGAGCTTTCCGTGGGAATTTGGGACCAAAGAGCCCTACCTGGCTTTTTCCCTCTGGGCAGATCAGACAAAGAACTCTACCTGACCCGCATGGAGGAGGTGCTCAAAGAGCCTCAGCTGCTGTGGCAGTGAGGAAATTCCTGCATTTGAAACCATGCCTCTCGTGGACCCAGGAAGAGAAGTTTCTTTAACACAGTCCCTGGGTATTATGTTGCATAGCTTAAAATTATGTAAATAGTATGATGTTATATGCAACTTGTCCTTTCTTCCATTACATTTTTCAGATTGATTTATGTAGATGTATGTACCTCATTAATTTATTGCCTCATAAGATTGAATTTATGAATAAGCCTTTTAATTTTTATCTTCCCCTAATCAGAGGCAATTAGATTGTTTACACTTTTTGATGTTTCAAACATTGTAATGATTATACTTGCACAGGTCTCCCTATGAACATTTGCGAGAGCTTCTCTAGGTTATTTACCTAGCGGCAGAATTCAGTTAGAAATTTGTAACTTTCTCTCTAAAGTGGTTGTGTAAATTCATACATCACTGCATGATTTCTCATTTCCTTACATACTCACCAGTGCATGGCTTATCAGTAAAAGACGCTTTCAATACCCCATCACCCCCAGCCCCTGCTTTGCCCATGACCAACAGTCAGAATGACATTTTTAAACATAAAAAGTAGAAGAAACAAAGCCGTATACTTTAATTTTTACATATTAACAGAAGATCATTTCTTTTCCCAAGCAGGCTTTCCTGGTTAGAAAAGCAACATCACATCTCTCATTGTTCGACAAATGGTCATTGCTGGCCTTCGTTCTCTCTGATGATAACACAATTTTTCTCTGTAGTCGTGATAAATATTTTATCTGGAAATATAGTTAGCCAGTGATTCCCAAAACATATAGTTTATAACAATAGTCTGAAAAAATTTTCTCTAAAAAATAAATCCATCTGGGAAATGATACTTGCAATATCCTTTTTCTGAAATTTAAGAAAGCCTCTGATAAGTTCTACAGTAAGAAAACCTGTCTTATTTAACCCAATATTTCTCAAACTTAAGAAAAAAGATCTAACCCCTGCTAATAGGAACACACTGAGAGACACTAATCTAACCTCCTTCAGCCTGTGCTAACACAGAATTGAATATTAGAAACCTGGGCTTAAACTCGGGCTTTACCATGTTTTTTTCAGTTTTCCTTTTTTAACTTCAAAAACATTGACAAATAATAGTTGTACTTATTCCTGGGGTACATAATTGTGTTTCAATGTAATTAGCCTATCCATCATCTCATTTATTGTTCATTAGTGTTGGGAACACTCAGTATTGTCCTAGCTATTTGAAACTTACACGTTATTGTTAACTGTAGTCTCCCTACAGTGGCATAGAACGCTGGAACTTCTTATTCCAATCTAGTAGTAATACTGTATCCTTTAACAAATCTCTCCCTATTCTCCTTCTCCCTACCCTCAGACTT